>NW_028079044.1:34751857-34910693 GCF_014824575.4 Sturnira hondurensis | reverse complement strand
CAAAATGGTTTATGATAGCAGAGGGTTATTTTATGTTATTTACAGACACAGTGGGCAGAGAAGAAATAGACAATCTCTTGGCTATGTATAGAGTTAACCGTGCTCTTCAACCCAGCTTACCACTTTTAGGAAAGGGCGGGCATAAGTTAAGTGTCTTGTTAAGAAGGGGGGGCTTGTGAGTTGTATCTAGAAAGCAGTGTGGTTGCGGGTGGTCAGATTTGAGGTAAGGTGACAGTACAGGTTAGTGAGGGGTGTAGCGTGTCAGTAAATATAGTAATAGAAGTGAGGCACCTGTAAGGTGATCTAAGGTCCGAGAGATGTGTTATGAAGTATTACTGTTGTACAGAACAGCCCTTATTTACCCTAATATTAGCGGAACACTCAAGTGACAAATTTTATGGGATCTGTCTAAATGGGGGTTATAGAGCTTGGGTAGTATAGCAAAGGAAAGCACGTGAAGTATAGAAAATCAGCAAAACAATGTGGAGGAAGGAGCCATGGGAACCTGACAGGTAGTACAGTATACCCAACCAGGATTAAAAAACCGATACAGAAAGAGGTGGGATACAAAGATATTCTTGAAATGAAAAAAGGAGTAAGAATAATACAAAAATAATACTAATACACCTCAAAAGACAACTACGCAACGCACAAACAAACAATCTGACACACACACACGCACGCAAAAGTCAGGAGAAAAGAGGAATAAGCGGAAAATTTGGGAAGAACAGGACTAAAACTGGACAAGAAGGAGAAGAAATGAGGGACAGAGTATTGAAAGATAGAGCAACAATACAGTTTACAATATATAAGATTAATTACAAAAGAGGTTGCGAGAGCAAAAGAAAAAATAAAAATAAAAAATTAAAAAATTAAAAATAAAAATTAAAATTAAAAAAAGAGAAAGAAAAAAAAGGGGGGAACGGAAAACACACATACACACACACACACACACACACACACACACACACACGAGAAGGAAGCAAAAAGAAGAGGAAAAAAAAAAAAAAGGGGAGCACCCTTCCTTTGTTGATTTCAAACTGGCCAAACCAGTTTTTCTGGTTGCTGCGTCTCTGAGGGCAGGTTTGCAGGCATGAGCTAGCAGGCTGCTGATTGGTCTGTGGTCGGGCACAGCCCCAAGAAGCTGCCTGTGGCCCGCAGTATCGGTACCGTCCTTCTCTGCGGGACCCAGGCTTTCCCAACAGAGACTTCTCCACAAAGCCTGTCTCTCAGCCCAGCCCAATCCCAAAAGACCAGGAATGACAGTGTCCCTCTTGAATCCCTCAGGCTGGCGGGCCGGGGAGCCGGGGGGCTGGCGACCACAGTGACCGCAGCTGCCACCCTTTATGCCAACCCAAGCCCACGGGTCTCTGCCTGGCACTAATCCGCCTGCCTAGACGGGGAGGGGAGAGTCGGCTCTCTCCCGAGGAGTGCTTTGTTGATTTCAAACTCTCCAAACCGATTTTTCTGTTTGCCGTGTCTCTGAGGGCAGGTTTGCAGGCTCGCGCTAGCAGGCTGCTGATTGGTCTGTGGTCACGCACAGCCCCGAGAAGCTGCCGGTGTCCCGCAGTATCCCTACCGTCCTTCTCTGCAGGACCCAGGCTTTCCCAGTGGAGACTTCTCCACAAAGCCTGTCTCTCAGCTCAGCCCAATCCCAAAAGACCAGCAATGACAGCGTCCTTTTTAAATCCTTCGGGCTGGCGGGCTGGCGACCGCGGTGTCTGCAGTTGCCACCCTCTACGTTAACCCAAGTCTGCGGGTCTCTGCCCGGCACTAATCCGCCTGCCTAGACGGGGAGGGGAGAGTCAGTTCTCTCCCGAGGAGTGCGCTGCCGGTCCACCGGACGCCGGCCCTCCAGCGTTCACCCCGTCACCGGCGCCCCGGCCCTGGATTCAGATGGGGCTCCTGTTTCCCCCTGATGGTGCCAGTCCCCTCTGCGCGGCAATTCTCGTTGGTACTCACGCTCCCCCCAGAGCTCGTCTGCCCTGGGAGCGCCCGGCCGGGCGCAGCCCGCGGCTTTCTGCGGGTGCGCAGCCGCTTTTGTCTTCACTCTCCTTCTGGATTCCTTGCTGACCTGCCGCTGTTTGGTTCCTCCGTTACACTCTCTGATCTCCTACCTTCATAAATGTTGGGGAATTGTTGGTTGATTATGCTATTCTTCGGTAGATCTGCCCGGATATTCCACCAGATGCATGAGAGCTGGGTTCCCTAGGTGCTACTCTGTTGCCATCTTAACCCTCTCCCCGGAGGTTTGCCATTTTAATGATGATGTGTCTGGCAGTAGGCCTCTTTGGGTTCCACTTGATTGGGACTCTCTGCGATTCCTGGATTTGTGTGACTTTATCTCTCCTCAACTTGGTGAATTCAACTGGTCTTGCCAGTGTCCTCCCAAGATCCAGACTGGCGCCACTCTCCCGCACCCCACTGAGAGCAGATTTTTCCCCAGGCTTCCCAGTCCTGGCCTGGCATGAGGGCCTGGGCTCCCAGCTAGTCTTTCCTGGTCTTGCAGGCTTGGGCGTGGACCTTTCCCAGTATTGTGGCTGAACACACAGGGCAACTCACAATTCTTCCAAGCCGACAGCCACAGCCTGACTCCCAGTGCTTCTCAGTCTGCACCTGGCTGGGTAGGGATGGAGCTGCTGGCTGGCTCTCTTCCAGGGGCGTTGCTAGTAGCCCGAGACTTGCAGGGTCTGTGGCAGACCCGGCTCTGACCCCTTGCCACAGGGAATGCACAGGTGGCTCTCAGTTCTCCCAAGCCAGAAACCGCAGCCTGACTCCACAGGTTATTGGAGCTCTCTGGTTTGCTTCCCAATGCCCACTCCTCTCTCTGCTACTACAGGCAAACCGATTTCTCCTGGTTTTTCCAATCTGCGCCCTGCCAGATAGGCAGGGTGCCGGTGACTAGTTCTCTCCCAGGGTTGTTGTTGCCCGCCCTTGGCTTTCAGAGCCCTGGGCAGCCTGGCCAGGGCCCCGGCGTGGCCCATCGGAGGGCCTGCAGCTTCTGCGCTGTTCCCTCGAACCTTGTTGATCTGCGGTTGTCTCCTCTCCTCAACCTCTGGTCATTCAGTGTCCGCTACATTTTCTGGTGTCCTGCCTTCCTATATGCTGGGTCCCTGTTGGCTATCTGCTGCGCTCCTCTGCAGATCAGCCCGTTTTTTCTCTGGCGCATGGAGGGAAGCGAAATCCTTTGTCCTACTCCATCACCATCTTCCCCCTCCAAAATCGAGAATCATAATATCTTGGTTAATATAAAATCAATATTATTCTAGAATGGTTAAAGAAGTGGCCTTAATGGTGACAATTTTGGAAATAATAGGGAAATTAGTACGGCAGACATGATAAGAGCTTTAATATAACAGTAGAGACAGTTGCTTTTCTTTCTATACATCATTAACTGTTCTTATGTATGTATTATGGCCTTATTACTGTGACATCTTATATACCCTTTCCTTTCCTTCCAAAGAAGCTACATTATTATCCTTATTTATAGTTGGGGAAAACAAGGCTTAGAAAGACTGTTACTTGTCAATGCCATCTAAGTAGTAATTGGTGGACAGAGTTTTATTCCAAACCATCTGACTCTGAAGTTTATGTTCTTCTTCATCACTAAGCTACCCTGGGTCTTTAGATATTAAGTGCACTTGTATATCATAACCCAAGGCTTTCTGTACAGAAATGCATAAAGAAGGTCCATTAATGAGATTTGCCATTGGCAAAGCAGAAAAATAGAAAATATTGCTTTCTTGATTTTTCTATTCCACCTTCCTTTCTTTCACTATACTTACTTTCATATTTGGAAGTGAATTTTTCATAATGAACTATCTATAAACTACAGACACTAAAAATGATATTTTATGAAATATTTTGTGAATATTTATCTGAATTATTATATAAAAGTATATAATGCCTTCATGCAGTTATGTTTCTAAAATGTGTAAATGATCTGTGTAGAGAATTACAGGTTATATGCCATTGTTATTTCTTCTTAATTTGAACAGCTTTATTGAGATAATTCACATGTTGTATAATTTGCTCATTTAAAGTATGAAATTCAATTCTAAAAAGTGTTCAGAGTTCTGAAACTATCATGACAATCTAATTTTTGAACATTTTTATTCTCTCCAAGAAACCAAGTACCAATTAACAGTCCCTTCCAAAGCCCCCTTCCTTCAGCTCCTGGAAACTATTAACCTTCTTTCTGTATAAAAAATTATTTATTCTGGTTATTATATATAAGTGGAATCATATAATGTAGTCTTTGTGGCCAGTTCTTCCACTTAGGTCACTGTGTCAAAATTTATCCATGTTGTAGCCTTTATCATTACTTTATTCCTTTTTATTGATGCATAATATCCAAATGTATGGAATCCACAATATATTTACAATATCTTCTCATCAATGTATAGACATTTGGGTTGTTTCCATGTGTTGGTGATTATAGGTACTGTTACTCTGAACACTTGCATATAAGTGTGTGTGTGTATCCATAGAGTATTTATTTATAACTCTTGGGTATAACCAGAAGTAGGAATTTTGGGGGCAACTAAAAACTGTGTTTACACTTTTCCATAATTGGAGAAAATTACACTTTCCTCCACAGCAGCTGCATCGTTTTATATCACCAATAGCAGTATAGGAGGAATTCCTTTCTCCCCCTCACTAACACTTGCTTTTGTCCATCTCTTTGGGTACATACAGCTCTTTATCCTAATGAAGGCACAGTGGTACCACATTGTGGTTTGGTTTTTATTAACTTAATGCCATATAATGTTGAGCTATTTTTATGTGCATATTGCTCAGTTGTACATTTTATGTGGGAAAATACCTATTCTGAGTTTTCCTATGTTACTGTTTTTTAATTTGTTGGATTTTTATGTAGTATTCATACTGGATCCTTACCACATGGTGTAAAAATATTTTCTCCTGTTTGTGGGTTATCTTGTCACTTCCTTGATAGTGTTCTTGAATGTATAAAACTTTAATTTTTATGATAACCAGTTTATCTGACTTTTATTGCTTGGGCTTTTGGTATCACATCTAAGAAAGCTTTATCAAATTGGGTATTCCCTGTCAAGTAGGCGTCATAGTTTTGCATGTGAATATCTAGTTATCACAGCACCATTTATTGAAGAGACTATTCTCTTCCTATTGCACAATCTTGGCACCTTGTTGAAAATCAATTGACCATAGATGTTTGGACTCATTTACCAGACTCTCAGTTCTATCCCATTATCTATATCTATCCACATGCCAGTACAATAGCATCTGTATTACTGTAGCTTTGAACTAAGTTGGAACCAGGGTCATGTGAGTCTTCAACTTTGTTTCTCCTTTGAAAAATAGCCTTGGCTTTTCCAACTCCCTTAAATTGCCAAATGACTTTCAGTATCAGTTATTTTAAATCTGTAAAAAGTCATTGAGCTTTTGATAAAGATTGACTTAAATTTGTGAATCAGTTTTAAGATGTTGTCATGTTAACCATATTAAGTCTTGAACACAGAATTATTTTCCATTTATTGATTAAATAAATCAATAAATTTCTTTAATTTCTTTCAATGATATTTTATAGTTTCCACTGTATAAATTTTGAATTCTTTGTGTTATACTAATTTCTAAATATTTTAATTACTTTTGATGCCATTATACATAAAATTATGTTCATTATCAGATGATTTATTGGTAGTAAACTGAAATATGATTGATTTTTTTGTATTGATTTGCTTATTGCAGCCTTCACTGAAACATCTAATTGGTATCTCACATCATGGCAGAAATAGAGGTTAATTCCCACCTCTACCCAAACATGACCTCTCCCATTTTCTCCATGTTAGTAAATGACACTGTGTTCAATCCCTACCTAAATCATGAAGCCACCCTGGATTTCTTTCTCTCCATCTTTCCAAATCCCTCTTTCCTTTATTAGCAAGTCATCTCAGCTCTACCTTCAAAATTTATCTCAAATACATGTGTGTGTATATAGATATATATATACTCAAATATATATGTATACATACATATATATTTCTCAAATAAGAGTGTGTATAAATTATTACCACAATTAACGTTACTCCAAGACTCAACATTTCTGCCTAGGCCGCTATAAAACCTGCTTCTCAACCTCCTCACTGGTCACTCTCAGGCCACTTTTTTCTGCTGTAATACATTCATCTCTCATTATCCTGAATGGTCTTTAAAGTATAAGTTTAGCCAAGCTGTCCCTGGACTACTTCCATACCAGGGGCTGTCCCTGCCCCAGTACTGTCCAGGACCTTTCCTGTGTTGGGCGATGGTCAGGTTCTTGACTTACCCAGGACGAATTTCAAGAACGAGTTGGAGTGAAAACAAAGCAAACTTTATCTGGGTAGAAAAAAAGAAAGAGGCCAGGGAGGGGGTGCCACTGTGAAAGCACCCACTCCGAGTGGATGTGAGCCAGCTGGTGAGTGAGCGTCCGTCTGGTCAGGTAGCTCTTGCAACTTTTATGTGTTTCTAGTTTTTCAACTTCGTGGTGCTAATTCTGTCTCTGCCTCCTGGTTGGGAGAGGGTCTTTTTTCCAATTTGGTCCTTTCCGGAAGTGTCATGGCAGTTGTCCCCCTAGCTCTTCCCTCTACTTTGGTGTCACTTTTTATTATAATGATGATATAATGAGCTTTGGGGTTGTTCTCTGGTCAATTTTTTCTCCATGGTGGAATGATCTGGCTTTAGCTAGTCCTTGTTGTTACTGCCTTTTGTGACCACCACAGGTGTTTCCTGCCATAAACTGGGACTTTAGTGAGAGGACCTGGTGACTTATGGCCTGTGATGTGGACTCCTATTTCCTCGCTCTTCTTGTAGGGAGTTTTCCCTACCTTCCTTTTATCTTGCCTCAAAGACGTAGCCCTCTTTCAAACCACCCAGGGTCTTTACAGTGCACTTAGAGTGAAATTATTATTCCTTATACACATACTGCACCTATTTGACTTCATGTCTTTATGATTTTCTGTGTTCCAGTCACACAAGCCTTCTTATTCTTCCTTGCATGTTCTTCCCTCATCCTAGGACATTTTCTCCTTGTGTCTAGCATGGCAGCCTCCTTCCTGTCACTGAGGTCTCAGGTCAGTTTTAACTCTCCGAGATTTTTCCCCTGGGTACCCCATCTGATGAGCCTGTCCTCATCACTTGCCATCTCATCAGTTTTATGTTGTTTATAGGATTTATCAATAGCTCAAATAAGTGTGGATTGTTAATGTACTTATAGTCTATCTTCCCGTTTTGCTGCATTTGGATCAGGGCCCTTGCCTTTCCTACTCAGGGCTTGAGTACCTGCACTTAAAACTGTTGTTGTGTGAACCAAGTCTCAGTATTGCCATGAAAGATTTGACATGTAGAAATCATCATAACTGCCTGTCAGTATATAATTTTCCTACAAGTTGGTGATAATTAGTATAGAATTCAGGAAAGGTACCTGTCACTTTTCAATACTGACTTAGAGATAACCTTTTCTATTTTCATTAATCAGGGTTGTCTACATCAAGATATTTTATACTCTTTGTCAGTAAGAGAAGGGAAGATAATTTTATGTTGATGATTGGAATGTCCAAGTATTGCTTTAGGAAGTAGAGGATTAAAACTGAAATTTACTTAAATATTCAGAGTACAACATACTTTCCCATTTTTACAAATTATTTAAATAACCTTTATTTTAAACTCCCCTCTGTATCCATTGAATTGATTTCCATTAAATCAGTTAACTGTGCTGGAAAATTTTTCTAACAGTGTGAAAATATTAAAATGAAATCTTCTCCCCACTCACAAAATAAATTCCAGAAGGATTAAAGACTTAAACGTGAAAACCTAATTTTAATGTTTCAAAGATATACAGGGATAGATATTCCTATATACACACACAACCTCATGAGGCATGAGAAAGACAAATCTGTCTTTATACAAATTTAAGAAAAATTATATGTGAGAAAAGACCCAAATAAAGAAAACATAGGCAACAGATTGATAGAAGACATTTTAAACGTAAACTAAATAAAAGTACTACTCACAAAAATAACTGCTAAAAATGGTAATACACATACATCCCTACCCCCACCACACATACAAAGGACCAAAGGATATTTATTAGATAATTCAAAAATCCCAAGCATGGAAAATAAGATCTTCAAAGACTCACTACTACTTATAATCAGGGAAATGCAAATATTTTGAAAACTGAGGTACCATTTCACACATAACAGATGTGGGTGACATTTATAGCAATTGCTATCTAGATTGTGAGAAATAGAGTGATCATGTCCTCATAGTGAATTATTTAATGGTATGACTGTTTTGTACAGAAATCTCAGTGGCCAGGAGAGCTGACTGTGTGCTTTTCCAACAGCCCAGCAAAGCCGCTCCTGGGAGTGTCTGCTGGAGTTCTCAAATAATGCACCAGAAAACCTGGTCAGACATGCTAATTGCATTGTTTGCAAGTAAAATGAATTAAAATCCACATAAATACCCATCGAAGGAAAATAGATGAATTGTCATGTGATAAAAACTGTCTTACATTTAAAATGAGTTAACTAGAACTATAGGCATGTAGATGGAAAGGCTTGGATTTATAATGTTCAGTCAGTAAACATATAGCAGAAAAATGTAACTGGTAACATTTACTTAAAACTTAACACAACACAATACTCTATATTGCTTACAGATGCATTGATGTGTAGCAAAATACGCGAAGGACTCAAACCTACGTGAAGGTGTGGCGAACTTTGGGGAGGTTGGATGGTGTTGGAGGGAATACTACCATTTCTTATTTCATGTGTTTTTTAAACACATATTTCGTGTGTTTAAAAAAATTCTGAAGCAAATAAGACAAATAATAGTTTTTACATTTAAGTAGGACTAGGCATATTAAATTATTTTTATTTTTCTCCGTTTGAAATATGGTATGTATTTGTTCCCTATGGCTATTGTAACAAATTAATACAAATTGGTAGTTTAAAACCAGAGATGTTTATTATCTCACCTGCTGAAGTCTAGAAGTCTAAAATCAGTTTCATAGATCAAAAGCCAAGTTTTGGCAGGAGCACAGTTCCACTGAGGTTCTAGGTGAGAACCCATCCTTGCTTCAGCTTACGTTGGGGGCTGGCATTCCATGGCTTGTAGCCCCATCGCTCTATTCTCTGCCTGTGTTTTCACATCACCTTCTCCTCTGTACATCCAATCACCCTCTAGCTCTCTTAACAGGACACTTGTATGGCATTTAGGACCCATAAGAATAATCCACAAATGTAAAAAAAAAAAAATTACCACATAAGGTAACATGCACAGATTTCAGAGATTAGAGCCACCACATTTTATGAAAAATAAAAGGAAAGAATCAGACTGAAGAATAGTACTTCCTTCCTCCCTTCTTTTGTTTCCCTTTTACTCAACAAATATTTACAGAGGCCCTATTGTGCACTAAGTACTTGTTAAGCTTTGAGGAAACAATGACAAATAAGGTCAAGTAGGCACCCGAGTGAAGAAACCTTACATTGCAGTGTGACAGAAGCACAGTGGGTTATTATATATATTCATTATATACAATGTATTTACATAGTTACAAGTAATTGTAAATTATGAGGAATTCACTAAAGAAAATAATGTGTGATAAAAAAATAGCAAGGGGTACAAGAGAAATACCAAGGGGTGCTTTGTGTTATTTTTCTAGGAAAGTCCTTTCTGATCAGGCGCCATTTAAGTGATTCCCAACCTGAGAGGTTGGGAGGAGCCCGTGACACAAAGAACCCAGGGAAGAGCGGAGGGCGTGCAGGGGTGCCTGTGAGACCTGCAGAGTCACGTGTGCACAGCTTCTGTGTCCACACTGTTCCTCAGGGTTTCAGCCAACTGCTTTGCTGTCTTTGAAGAGAATTACAATCAGAAACATGACTCAAACCAGATATTTTGCAGAATAATTATTTTTTTTCATTCACATGTAACAGAAAAAAAAATCCCCCTTCTGTTAAATCCAATTAATTAATACAAGGTATTTAACTGCAATATGATAGCATTTGACCAAAATATATAAGAGCAGTAAGAAGAGATGCATTTTTCAATATGCTAAAGGGTTAACAGTATTTACTGCTAATGAAAAGAACAATTCCTACATGGAAAGCCTTAACGATTTATAGGAATAAAAATACTCAAGAGTCCTATCCATATGTGTGTGTGTGTGTGTGTGTGTGTGTGTATCTATGGACATGATCTTCAACCCTACAAGAAATAATAGCAAGGTCACTTGAACGAAATAATCTTGGGGTTAGGAAAGGTGATTTTAGCTGGAGGATAGGAAGAGAGGGAGAAAACAAACCAGCAAACACAATCAATGGTTGAAGGGCAGGAGGTCCTTTACCACCAGCAATACTGATGTTTTTGTGTGAACTGAAAAGGAAGGCTACAATACAGATTCCATTTTGAAATGTATGCCTTCTAATTCCAATGCTACAAAAGTTAAAATGCTGCAGAGAAACTATTCAGAAACAATGAGTGTCCAATTCGCAACTGAGTTACTTCTCCCGGTACTGTTTCAAGAAATTACCCTGAGGGTCAGGATGTGAGAGCTTTGATGGTCTTGTTTGGGCCCGCTGGAACACAGCGGCAGCAGCACAGAACCCCTGTTCAAATAAAGGACTGAGGAAGCATTTCCAGTGGCCTGTACTCCCAGTATTCCATTTGCACTTGATCTCCACGCCGTGTACCAATCGACTCAAGGAAGCAAACGTTTGTGTCAATCAGTCCTACATTTACCATAGTGCATGAAGAAAGAATTTTAGTAACTTAGTAATAAGTAATTACTAAATTTAGTAATTTAGTAATTTAGGGTGGAGAGTGTCTCTATCATTCTGCCAAACAAGGTGTATGATACCAAGTTTCAACAAATAAAAGGAACCTCGTTTGGGGCAAAGCCATTGAGTATCCCTGAAACCCAAAAGAGATGCATGTTAGGTCTCAGTTAGAAAAACACTAAGATTTTTTAGAGCCTTTTTAAGTTGACAGCAAAATTGAGAGGGTATGGCGCTTTCCCATATGCCCTCTAATCCCACACAGGTGTAGCCGTCCCCATTTTTAATAACCCCCACTTGAGTGGTACTTTTCTTATAATCCATGAACCTATATTGACACGTCTATCCTCCAAAGTCTGTAGTTCACAGTAGTGTTCACTCAGGGGGGTTTAAAGTTCATGGGTTTGGACAAATGGATTGTGACATGTGTCCATCAGATGGGATGATACAGAGAAGTTCCACACCCTAAACATGTCCATGAGTCTAGTTAAAGGTTTGCCGATCTTGTTTATCTTTTCAAAGAACCAACCCTTGGTTTCACTGATCTTTCACATATCTCTTAACACTTCACTTTGTTTCTTTCTGCTCTGATCTTTGTTATTTCCTTTCTTCTACTTTCTTTAGGCTTTGCTTGTTATTCTTTTTCTAGTTCTTTTAAGTGTGATGTTAGATTGCTTCTTTGCTATTTTTCTTATTTCTTGAGGTAGGCCTGAAATGCTGTCAATTTTCCCTCTTGGGACTGCTTTCAATATGTGCCACAGATTTTGGGTTGTGTGTTCATTTTCGTTTGTTTCAAGGCATCTTTTGATTTCTTTTTGATCTCATTGTTAACTCATTGTTTAGTAACATGTTATTTAGCCTTCATGTCTCTGTGTGTTTTTCAGTTTTGTTTTTGTTCCTCTAGTTTCATACCATTATAGTCAAAGAACATGCTTGAATCTAACGAACAAAATAAATTAACAAACAAAAATAGAAACTGACTCACAGATACAGAGAGCAGACTGACAGTTGTTAGAGGGAAGTGGGTTTGAGGGTTTGGTAGAAAAACGGTGAGAGGATTAAACAAAACATAATCTCTCATTGGCACAGACAACAGTTTGGTGATTTCCAGAGGCAAAAGGGGTGGGGGCAGGTAGCAGAGGGTAAAGGGAAACAAATGGTAATGGAAGGAGACCTGACTTTGGATGGTGATCACACAATACAATAAACAGAGTGTATTATGGAATTCTACACCTGAAACCAATACATTTTATTAACCATTGTCACTCCAATGAATTCAATAAAAATTAAAAAAAAAAGAAAATGCCAATTCCCAAAGGTCAACTTTGTATAATGCCACTTACATAGCATTCTTAAAAATAATAAAGCCATAGAAATGGGGAACACTTCAGTGGGTGCCAGGGGTTACAGAGAGGGTGGAGGGTGGAGGGCGGTGGGGCTGGCTGTAAGGGCAACAGGAATCCCTGTGGTGACAGAGCTGTGGGAATGTTCTGTACCTTGGCTGTATCAGTGACAGTGTCTAGTCATAATATTGTACTGTGTTGTGCATTGTGTAAAATGCGACAATTGGGGGAACTGAAGGACACACAGGCAAATACACCCACACACACATACCTACATACGTACATACAGAATGTCACAGTTTCCCAGAACCTACTGATGAGGACTCACTGAGCTTGCCAAAAAAAAAAAAAAAAAGGAGGACAGAGCCTACTTTCTTGCAAGAGACGTGGAGTTCCTGAGCAAAGAAGTGAGAAACAGTGGTTAGACACGAGGCTGGAGAAAAAAGTGGCCAAAGTAATGAAAACTATTTTATGCTTCTAAGAGCATTTGATTTTTATACTTTAAATAGAATACAACATTAAAAACAATTTCTAAAGTGAGGACTTTCAATTACCACTAAAATGAACTTCCAAAGAACAGTGAGTGAACAGAGTACCAGTTTCTCCTGGTGGCACAGCTGTGGTCGTGAGGCCTGTAGACAGGAGCAGAGCTTGGCTCAACCGTAGTCCTCTGCAAACAAAGAGCTGTGCCACAAGGCAGGCAACGAGCTGCTCAGGGGACCACTGTACCTACAATGTAGCCTGCCTTGTCCAAGTAGAATTAGTGCTCAGTGACAGCTTAGAGCAAGGCACGTCATTTACAACAGCATACAGGAGCCTTCCATCAATAAAACTGAGCCAGGATTTTTTATAGAGTTCCTTCCCCCATGCTCTCTCTCTCTCTGGCACACTCGAAAATGGAAATTTCATTCCAAGGAATGTAAGAGTAGCAACATTTTAATAGGAATCTTCAGGTACTCCAAGATTCTGGTTATCTTCAATCCTATATATCCTTTTCTGTCCAATAAGCCACATTGGACACAGAACTTCTAAATTTTGTTAATATCTTATGTTGGAGAAAGTCACAGTAATTAGAGTTTGTTTTGTGTGTCAAAAGTCATCCCAGGAAACAGGCTGAGGTGTCACATATGAGATGCAAGGCAGAAGAAAGTTTCCTGATTGTGTCCACTTCTCTCTACTATTATGCCCTCTGCAGTTCTTGTCCCTCCTCTGCCGCCACCAAGGGCAGGAAACAGCAGCTGCCACCCAGTGAGGGCCCAGCTAGACCAGAAAGCTGATTTGCGTGGGAAGCAGATGTAAACAGGTGCAAGCAGGCTCATTGGCCTTTGAGAATTCTGTCACTCCTTAGCTCTCCCACACACCAAAGGGAGCTGACTTGCTGAAGAAGAGAGCTATAATCTTGAAACCACAAAGATGTAAGGAGTGATGGACAGGCGACATAAACCAGAGGCTTCTTGTCCTAAAGCACAAAATGTATTAGAAAGGGCATAAGAGTACACATTGAATATTGCCTCCCCTCTCCCACTAGGAACTCCTTACTTTTGCTGGCCAAGGCAATATATTGTCTTAAAAAATTGGAAAAAGTTTAAAAATAAAGGCATGAAAATCAACATGTTTAGGAAATATAAATCTTAAAGTTTGTTGTATAAATGTTTATATTTGAAGGCAATTTTAAGAAAAAAGTCACCTGGTTAAAAAGGAACACTACATGTAGTAAAAAGGAACAAAAATATCAAGAAAATTTGAAAATCAGAAATATATATGCACTTAAAATAATTTTAAGACATACAAAGTAGCCCTGGCTGGTGTAGCTCAGTGGATTGAGCTGGGGCCTGTGAACCATGCGATTGCGGTTCAATTCCCACTCAGGGCACATGCCTGGGTTGCGGGCCAGTTCCCAGCAGGGGACTCACGAGAGGCAACCATACATTGATATTGCTCTCCTTCTCTCCTCCTTTCCCCTGTAAAGATAAATAAAATCTTTAAAAAAAGCACCTGATTCTTAAAAAAAAAAAAAGAAAAAGAAAACAAGTTAGAGAACTGCAAACAATGAAAAACAGATAAACAGTTATATTTGCAGATTGTGATATACTCATCTCAGAAGTGGCTATCAAAAATATAAATAGAATATAAAACATATACATAATGCAATTAACAAGCTCAAAATAATATAAATTATAAATAACTGTGACCCCCCCAAAATAATTTTTCATTTTGTTTATGCAAATATTGCATATACACTAAAATTGAGAATTGTTTGGTCTCAAAGTAAGAACTAATAATTTTGAAGAATTAACATCAAACAGTGTGTATGATATATAAATAAGGCCTAAATTGCAAAATAATAGCTAAAATTTTCCAAATCTGAAGGGGAAAGCAAACAATTGAATATCCTTTGGTTAAAGAGAAAGTTATGAGAGATGTTAAAAACTGAGGATAAATTTAGAAGTAAATGATATTGAACACAAAAATTTGGGGGCAGAGCTAAAGTAGATTTTTAAAGTTTAGATTTTTAAACACTTTAGAAAACAAATGATTTGAGTAAATTCATCATTGATTTTGGTAAGTTAGAAAGAGAACAATAGAAGAAAAAGAGAAAGTAAGGAAGAGCAGAAACCAATGAGAAGAAAAGTATACTTTAAAAACACAAAAAACTGACATCAAAAATGCTAATAACATTAACAGATACCTGACTGGGTTGGTCAAAAAAAAAATGAAACAGAAAAGACGCATATAAAAAATTGTAGATGGAATAAAGCTAAATAATTGTCCATAAAACAGATGAAAGGACCAGCATAATGATTTAAACTTGTATATACGAAAGCATTTGAAAAGATAAAAAAGTTGGCACAAAAATGAATAGAAAAATGAAATAGCACATCAGGTATTAAAGAAATTGGAATGCTTAACAATATTTTCTCAATGAAATAAAAGCTCCATGGTCTGATCGCATTACAGATGTGTCTAATAGATCTTAAAGGAATAGCTATCCTCCATAAAAGTGTTCCAAAAAATGTAAATGGAGGAAACATTTACATCTCATTTTCTTCTATCCTAACACCAAATAAGTGTATCATGAGTAATTCACAAGCCTGGTTAACTCAGGAACATAGATGCAAACACAACAAATAAAATGTTAGCACACGCATTCTAATGATATATTAAATATTAACATAATATGATCAAGAGAGGCATGCCCCCGGAAAGATAACATGGCTTACCTTAAGGAAACCCAGGCAATAGAATGTGCCTTATTAATTAATAAAAGAAGTTTATCATCATCACAATAGATACAAAAAGGCTTTTGATAGTTTAATTCCTATTTATATGAATGCTGCTTAAGGAACTAGCGATACTGGGGAATTTACATTCAGAAAGAATATTTTCATAAAACTGTAGCTAATGTTGCATCTAAAGGGGAAACGTTACAAAAACTCCGGTTTAAGAACAGGAACTCAGGAATGTCCACATCACTGCTACTGCTCCTGCTCCACCGTGACCTGACCTCCTCACCGAGACCCTGAGACACCACCAAGAAGAGATTAGGGAGTATCGGAGGGAATGAATCTGTTGTATTCCCTTCTCGTGTCTCTTATGTAGCTCTTCTAGAGCCTTGTTTTACGTTTAAAAAAACAAAATCATGGGTTGGCTTGTAGGAAAAAAATAACTGAGCCATTTCATTTACATAAAAGGTCCTACATTTTGTGTACAGCTATAGGCTGTGTAACTTGTTTCTCTGTTCTGATATTGTCTAGAGTAAGTGTGGTCTAATCCATGATTATTTGCAGATATCATTCCTTCTCCCTTTTCCATGGGAAAACTATGTCATATGGGCTGCTGTGGCCCTTATCTTGAACCAAAGCAGAAATCACATGGTGTCCGGTAGTCTTGTAACAGGGTAGGTGTGCCCTGATTGCTGGAGGCCAGGGGCCCCAGTCCAGGGTGTGTGTGAGGGATGCAATCTGCCAGAGCCAGCACCTCCCCTGCCCCAAGGGTGTTGAGATGGTGGATGAAAGCAGCCTTCAGTGATGGGAGGGGCTGCCTGCAAAGGGGGAATTGCCAGGCAAGAGTCTAGTATAAATACAATGCAGTTGGCAGAAGGAGGGGCAGAGAGCTCCCAGGATTGAAACCAGAGCAAGGGCTTAATAGCCCACAGTCTTGGGGTTACTAAGTCATGACAGAGGCTACACAGCTCGGGCTGGACACTCCACCCAAGGTGACTGGAGGCTTCTGCGCATGCCCTGAAAGGGGAGCAAAGACAAACATGGTTATTGGTTAAAAAGCCAGGCACTCCCACTGGCTTCCTGCATGTACGGGATTGTAGGAGGGACCTTTTAAAAGCAAAAGTGTGTAGAAGCCACTGTTGGGTTCCAGGCCTCCCCTGGTGCTGCACTCTCTGAGTTCTGCCCTGCACTGGCAGGCGATGCTCACCTCCCTGGCTTGCCTCACATTTCTAGGCGGGGAGTGTTTGTGGTGAAGGACAGAGGTTGGCCCCCTTTGGAACTTTGGCCTCACAAAGTCAGAAGCCAGCTCCTGGAGGCAGAGTCCCATGTGAGGATGTTACATCTTGCCAGCTGAGACGCAGAGACCCAGTGCAGCATAGCACGTGGGGCCTGAACAGCTTCCACTCTCTCGCCCGGAGAGCAGTGCACTGCCCAGAGGCTGAGGGCAGTACATGGAAGTGCCGGCTCTGGACCCACGGCAGCCTGAGGTTCCAGGACCCCACAGATGGAACTTTCCCTGAATGACTGTCTGGAGGGACCTGGCAGTGCACCTCAGAGACTGGCTGGAGAGAGAGCTGCGGGAGACCATGGAGACACTGACCCCATGAGCATGCACTGGAGAGAGAGAGAGAGCCTGGAGCTGGAGGATGGGGTGCCCAGCTGTCTTAAGTTCCCAAGGGTCAGATAAACTATGGTGGGGAACCCCTGGATTTGGTCTTGGGATCTAATCTGCCTGGTTTATTGTAGGTTGGGGATGAGGCTGGCTTGGAGCAGAAACATTTCTGCTCCCTCAAATCAGGTTCCCTGTTGATAAAAACCGGTATCCTTTCTCACAAATGTTTATGCTGTATTGGTACATGGTGACACGTGGCCATGCCCCCTGCTGCATGGTAACAGTCTCACTTACAGTGATGCTTATATTAATCATTGGGTTCAAGATTTACTCATCCAAGTTACTTTAAAGTATTCAATATATACAGAAATCATAAGTATGCAGCTGACAAAGGAACACCATTGGGTTATTAGCATCCAAATTAAGAACTGAAATATTACTGGTAGCCCCAAAGCCCTCTTTATGTCCTTTCTAGAGATGCAAGGCCCTACCTAAAGTCGTCCCTTCCTATACCATGGATGAGTTCTGGCGGTTTTGAAATAAATATATGTGACTGAAATAAGCAAAATGTAAATTTTTGTGCCTGGCTTCATTACAAAACTTTGTGTTAGTGAAATTTGCCCATGTTGCTGTTTGTAAGAATAGTTCATTCATCTCATTGCCAAGTGTTATTTCATTGAGTATATAGTCATCACTGTATCTGTTCTATTGTCCATAGACCTTTTTATTGTGTCTATCTGGAGACTATTATACACAGTGTTGCTCTGAATATTCTTGTACCTATATTTTTGTGACAATTTTTATACATTCTGTCAGTATATACCTAGGAATAGATTGCTGGGTCATTGGGTAAGCTATGTGGTATATGTCAAATAATTGTTCATAGCAGTCAAATGCATCATTTTTTTCACTTGTGTTTTCTATTACAGAAGATTATTGGTTTGATTAGATATTAGAGTAAATGAATGTTAGTTAAGAAATTGTTAATTTCATTAAATTTAAGAATAGTTAAATAAGGCAATGCCCATATTGGAGATGTTTTTTGAAGTATTTGAGTACAGGATTGCATCATGCCTTACAAAACCATATGAAACAGAATGATATGAGGATTGACAAAATAAGTATGGGAAAATGTAGATCATTTTTGATAAGTGTCTAGACATTGAGTTTGCTATATCCTCTCCTGCATGTTTGAACATTTTTATAGCAAATTTCATAGAATAAGGCTAAGTTCTGTAATTCACTTCCAATGACATATTCTTTCTGTATCTTTTGAAACTGTTAAGTATGTTTACAATTACAACTTTAATCTTAAGGGATCTCTGATTAACAAATAACTTACACATAAAAAAAAACAAGTACTTGTAAGTATGTACATATTATGATTCATTTATTTCTAATAACAGAGTCCTTATTTAAAAAGTAAATGAAATTCATATAAGATGTTACTATTGAACTATCTTTTATTTTGCAATCAAGCTATTTTTATATTAGAACATGAAAAGCTTCAACTAACACAAGTAACTATAAAGATGAAATGAAGCAGCATTGGCTTCTAGGCCTTATTAATATAGAATTAACTTTCAAAGAATAGAAAAATTAGAATTAATTTAGCAAACATCGATTCATTTTAACTTAGGACCCAATTACCCTGTAGAATAATGGTGCATCAAATAATAACTAAATGCACACTGAAAATTGTCATTTGTTCATTCAATGCACCTGAAATATGCAAAAATTGAAAAAGGAAAGGAATACTTTAAGCATAATTAAAGGGGAGTTTGAGTGATTTAGATAGAAAAAGTACTTTCAATCTGTTCTTCCATTTATGTTCATGTACTCAGAAAAATATAACTTTCCCCATTTGTTTGCATAAATCTTTGTATTTCCAGTTTCAGAAATCAGAAACTTAACTGCCCAAAACCCCACTGGTTCCCCTTGCCCTGAAACAATACAAATGTCCCTGGGGCGTCCCTTTCCCCCAACACTCAGGGTGAATTTAACTGGAAGTTCACTCAGCCCAGGGCTTTCCTGTGATTTCTGCTCTTCCCGTCTTCCTTGAGTTGCTCAGGTTTCCCTGTATCTAATACTTGCAACTCAGTTTATCAAGCCCAGGGGACTGCTTCCTATTTCCCAATCCGCTGTGCAGTGTCACACAATGAAACCCTTGGTGCCTCCAGCATTGTCCTGAATGTGGGTGGAGGGCGGATGGAAAACCACATCACGCTCCTGAAGATTTCTGCTGTCTGTAGGGATCATTTTTACTACACAGGCTGCCACTTCCATCGCGTGAATTTACGTACAGGCGGAATAATTTTACGTTCATCCTTCCGAGGCCTCAGCGGGTACCTCTGTATAAAACAGACAAAAGACAAATAGCCACGAGAAAGACAAAGAGCAGAGGGTGAGCATGTGCTCTTCATGAATGTGTGAGACCTACCCAGGGACCAGTGAGTGACTCTGAAGGGGGCTGAGAATCAGGGTTAAATACCGTTTTAACTGGGGGAGGGCAGGGGCTCTAAAGGGGAGAGAACACAATTTTTAGGGAAGGCGAATGACTCCCCAGAAGAATATGGGATGGGTTGTGGAAAAGTTAATCTGTTGTCGACTTCTGGCCTCCACTCTGGTGTTAAGAGTCAATGTTCCCTGACTGATGGCACTCAGGGGAACGCATGTATGACATTTGGGTTTAATTTTTGAGGATCTCTCTTTAGGCAGATCAGGGGTGTTCAGAGAAAGTCTCTCCCTGCCTTTGTTGTTTTCCAAGTGCCTAGCTCAAAAAAAAAAAATCAATATACCTAAGTGACATATTTGGTGGCATGTCCTGCACTCATGCAGTCACATTTGGGGCTGTCATGCTCCGCCACTCTCCACCGACAAAGGCTGTGAGCTCAACATGGGGCTCCCTTGTCTGTGTGTAACTCCACGGATGTGCATTTCTATCATTCGCCACACCAGAGTGTGATGTCCTGCAGTCCTTGGGAATGCAGGTGCATATATAGGTGTGTGTGCATTTTGCTTTGGACTGCAAATGCAGGAGAGAGACTTAAATTTTACCCTTTAGCTCTCAGCACACTCTAATCATCGGTGTGTGTCACACCCTCCTCTGAGGGACTTTCACTATTGCTGTGGCGCACTGCGTTCACTTTGTTTTGTTCGGTCTAGCAAATTCTACTCTTCTTTTCTTGCCTTCCAGTATTCTCTATTTTTGTCTCCCTCCTGAAATGAACCTACCCTAATATTTTGGGTTGTGCCGTGTTATGAGCTATCTTTGAAAAAAACAATTGTATAGTAAACGTATGTGTCTTAACCTATAATGTTATGAATATTTGATTTCCCATTTTAAAATAGGAACCCGAGATGTTTGGGGGGTTTGGGGCTTATCCATGTACTATGTTTATCACAGTTGATCTAATTGCTTCACTCTATGTCAAAGGGTGTCTTGCTGCATTTTAGAGAGATCTAATGACAACCTACTGCATTCCCTCAAAACCCGAATGATGCTAGAACCTACATATTCTATAAGAAATTATTCTGTGGTAAATATCGGGAGTCAAAGTAAGTGTTCCTGGGGTTTATGCTTACATATTGTTATGTACTGTCAGACCACCCCCAAATGATAGCACCTGGCTGCCGTCCCACAAGAAGCCTGAGAGTGTCTATTTCCACATACCAGGGAGCACAGGGTCTTTTCATTTCATTTCAGTCAATTTGAGTGTGTAGGAAACTTCGCATTATTGTTGAAGTTTATATTTTTCTGATCACTAAAAAGATTGAGTTTCTTTTCATAGACCTATAATCACTCTGTGAATTGCTTATATGAATACATTTCTATTTTTTTCTCCCATTTCTTTTCTTCTTCATTTAGGAGTTAATTGCATATTAAAAATCTCATATTTGTCAGGTGTGGCTGCTGAAATGTCTCCTCCCAGTGTTGTAACATCTATTTGTTCAATGTGTCTGTGGTTCCCATTGTTGTGAAAATGTACTGTTCTATTTTTGATATTTATTTAAATGTGTGAAAGAGAGTAACTACGTGGCTGAGTAACTTCTTCATCATGAAAGAGATAATTTTGTGTGTGTGTGAGAGGGGGAAAAAAACCCTCAAATGAGTAAGAGGAAAGAAAAATCATCCTTGCATTAAGCATGCACCCTACACCATTCAAATTTGCAATTACTGACTGTCCTACTGTATATTATTGGCAAATCGTATTTTTATAAATTTGCAATACACTGAAACAATACACTGAAGTGTAGATTCATGAGAAATTCCATACTGCACTTAAATTTCTCAAAAAGTCGGTGATGAGTGTGTGACTTACCTCCAGAATTTATTGGCATTTACTGTCCACCATGAGGGGAGCAGTGGCCACATCCCTGGCCACATGAAAACCAGAAGACAACACAGTTACTGAAAAAGGATCAGACACACTTCAGAAATTAACAGTCATTAAAACACTGTTGTCTGCAAATGAAGGTTTATTACATAATACTGTGGATTCTAATTATATCAGATTATATTTTCTGCTAAATTACTTTGGCTCATTGTCGATATCACGTTTGTGTGTGTATTTGCACTTACGAGAAATGTGACGAGAGCTATCAATACGTTAGATCCATTTGCAGAGGAGCTTTGCAAACAGTTGCACGATGCCAATAAACCAGTGTCATCTGATCCTTCAGTCAGAGAGTTAATTGCAATAAGAAATCACTGGTTCATTTAAATTATGGAATGGAATCATTTCAGAAGTTCTGTCAGAAGCATCTTACTTTTCTGTGACTGTTTTAAATTCAATTAAGAGGCTCAGTGGTAAATATAGCATAGCCCTGGTTTTGATATGACAGTAAAACTATGGACTTGGGGTAGGCAAAATATCCTGGTGTAGGCACTGCTCTTACCAAGCTAAGAAGCTTTCAAGTATAAAAACGTTCTTGGAATTTTTGAAAACTCTATAATGTTTTTGAATTATTGGAATTGATAATAACATCTGAGGAAGGGGAGATGTTCTATCCAACAAAACAGAGATGGTAGTAGTAAAAGGTAATAACTATTTTTACATACATGTACTTTATTTTTAGGAAATGATATAAGGTTAAGTAGATTCATAAAAGGTAAGGAGAGAAATAGACAGAAAAAAATACTTGAAGGTATAATGGCTGAAAACATACCAAAGTGTTGGAAAACATTAATTTACTACATTTTGATGTGTCCCTGTGTATACTGTATACCCATGTTTTTCGCCTAAAGGTTCAAGAAAAAATCTTTTTTTAATGTTTTAATTCAATTATTTATTTATATTTAGATGCTTTTTTGTGTTATAAATCAATTTTAGCATTTATTTTTTAACATACTATGTATGGTACGATAATTTTATGTAACAATTACAAAACACAAGAACAGATACAAGGTATTTCAGATACTACCCATGTCTAATGAGCATCCTTATTTTTGCCTCAAAAATTTGGGCAAAAATGCACATTATATGCAGCAAAATACGGTACAGATTCAAGAAGCTCAGGAAATTCCAAGCAGGATAAAAACACAAAGAATCTGTACTTCAAGACACATCATAGTCAAATTGCTGAAAAACAAGGAGGAAGAGAAAAATCTTGAAAGCAAGCAAAGAAAAATGGTTTAATATAAAGAGGAACAACAATAAAATTATTGTGTGACTTTGCATCAAAACCCATAAAAGCTGGAATGGCTCATTCAAAAGGAATAGCAAAAAAAAAAAAAGTATTCAAAATCCAGGCTACCCTTCATAAATAAGGCAAATAGAAATATTTTTAGATGAAAAAAAGGTGAAAGAATTTTTTTGCTAATTAGACTGTCACTGCAAGAAATGCTATGGAAAGTCCTTCAATCTGAAAAGAAACATCACTAGTTGGCAACTCAGTTCTACAAACTGACAGAAGGGAATTTCCAGGGAAGAAATATTTTGGGGGTAATGGATGTATTTTATTTGGAGACTGTGGTATTTAAGTAAATGTATTAATTTGTCAAAATCCATTACATTGCCTCCTTACAGTATTATTAGATGAAAACTATTCCTGAATGAAATAAGTGTTCCAAGGAGAAAGGCCCTCAGGTGGGTACAATAGTTCATGCTTTGGTTCTTCCTGTGAAGAAAATGTTCTCACATCACTACCTACAGCACGACGTGTCCAGTAGCTCCTGACAGAATCCCAAAGAAAACTTATACTAGAACTTGGATAATGTTCTAATATGCCAATTATAAATGTCCAACAAAATTACAGACATGATTGTTATGAGTACTTGGATAATTGATATTTCTTTAGAAAAAACACTTCCAATTTAAAATGCTTTCAACTTGATAATTTGACTCAGATAAAATAGTTAATCTTCTAAAGGCACTAGAAGCACAATTTGTCAGTTTGTTTTAAAACTGGGCAGATTAAAAACACAGAGTGTAATAGAGTTCTCATTTTAGCTTTAAAACTTATTTAGAAAATTATTAAGAATCTCAGTAGGAAGAATTAAACAAATCAGAACTCCAGGCTGATATGTTGGATAGTATGTTAGAGAAGTGAGAATGCCTCTAATCTTTAATGGACACAATTTTCTCAATAGGTAAAAAAAATATTATAGAGAAAATAAAAAAAATTTAAAGCTGATATTCATATTTTTGCAAACTTCAATAATTGTTTTATTAATTGGCTATATTTTAAAGTGGTTGAAAAATTTAAGGGGGCTTATATAATAGGCATTAAAAAGTATGAAATATGAATTTTATAATTAATATGTGCTTAGAAAAATCTAATTTGTTAAAATTTTACTTATTTATGTATCTATTTAGAAAAACTAACTTTAAGTATCAATAAATTTAGGCAGTGGATAAAAAACTGCTAGTAATAGTGATCATGAAAAAAACAATAATTACTCTCTATGAACCAAAGTATTTGGGGGGAAATATCAAAGTATAAAGCAAATACAGAAGTAAATACAGTCACAATTATAAACACACCTTGCAATATATATAGTCCTGCAATATAGGCACAAATATAAACACACCTTGAGAGCTTCTCTGCTTTAGTTCTCCTGGACTGTACCAAATTTTTTGTGTCATCATATTTTAGGAAATAAGGGGGACCCAAGGAACAGAAAATGCTAGTCTAGACATGTGATGATATTAACACAGCATAAATTTGGCTCCTTACGAAGCTTTCTCTTAGCTCCATGACCCTGTACCAATTCCTTGTGATGGGCTCTGTTTCTATGACACATCTGACATCCTTCTCTAGAAAATTAAAAGGTAAAATGTGTTATAAGAAGTGTTTAAAATTCACCCTTGGCTTTTATGAAATAATAAAGGCAAAAATTATATTGTCTAGCATACCCACACCTTTCACAAAGATCAGCAAGCTGATAAATAACAAGCAGGGAGAAGAAACAATGTTCAAACAAAAATGTGCAAGGTGTCAAACACGAACTCTAACGGAGAGCTTCTGACGTGGGGTAGAACTTCTGACATGGACACGTAAAAAATACATGCACTCAAGACAAAAATATTTACAATAGAAGTGGACATGTGGACTCTCACAACACTGATTTTGATTTTTTTTATCTTTTGTATCAGACACTGTTAGAGATCATCTGCATATAGCAAACTATTTTTGAAAATGTAGAACTGATATACACACAGGTTAGAAAACATACTCCACTGACATAACCATTTTTCTCTTTTTTATTTTCCAAAAGACTTTATTTATTTACTTTTTAGAAGGGAAGGGAGGGAGAGAGGGAAAGAAACATCAATGTATAGATACATTGATTCATTGCCTCTCTCACGCCTCCAATTAAAGATGTGGTCCACACCCAGGCGTATGACCTGACTGGGAATCAAACCAGTGACAGTTCGGTTTGCTGGCCAGGGCTCAGTCCACTGAGCTACACCAGCCAGGATTTTTCATTAGACCAAATTACATGAGAATAAAAGTTGAGATAAATGGCCTAAGACTTATAGCTTATTAATTTAAGAAAAGGCAATTAAATACTACTACTAAATTTGTTAGATGCACCAACAATGTTGATGTAAAAAGTCAATAAAATAATTCAGTCTCTCTACATTAAAATGTTGAATTAATACATAATTTTACTATGACGATGCTAAAAGAAAGGTAGTTTGAGAAAAATTAAAATGTAATGGCCACGTTAATTACTTTTACTCACATTTACTGTGGAATTCTGTTTAGAATGTGTTCTAAGTCTTTCTCCTTTATTGAGTTCTGACTATGAATATCTGTGTTCAAGAAAAAATAATTGGGTTCAAAGGGAAAAATGTTTAGAGACAGAAACTAAGAATGTTTGTTTACTTGGACTGGATGCCCTCCAAGATGAAAATCAGAAGCATTTAATTAAGATTGGAAACTTCTGCTGATAAAGTGTCAAAAAACATTTTTCTTGTTTTAAAGATAAATATATTTTGTGAGATTTTTATCCTAGCAAAAAAATAAGCCCAGGTGAATATTTTGGTTAAATGTCTATGATAATTCATTGACTCGAAGTTAAAATATATGGGAATATGCAATATAAATATTTAATAATGAATTTTTCTCTCTCATGCCTGACTGGGTTTCTGCACAGATCTTTCTAGGCTGCCATATGAGGAAAAATCGAGTGTGCTCTTGATGTCATGAAACAGGAAAAAAAAAAAAGGAGGGGCATTGGGAAAGCAGGTGTGTTAATTGAACTCCTCTGTATGCCCTTTGGGTTTTTTTGTTTGCTTGTTTGTTTTTAAGGTGTATTTATCTGTGGATAAGAGATGGGAGGAGTCAGGAAGAGACTAATAGACTATCTTAACCAGTGGAAAATTAGCCAAATCAGTTAGCAGTATAGCAAAATCTCCTGAATCCGAAGCCTGGGAAAAAAACAGGTGTGTAGTAGATGCATGTTGGTTCTGCCCACTAGAGTTTGTGGGCAGAACCAACAATCTGCCAGGCCTTCACCAGGTCCTGTAATGAACGTCCTGTCATGGACGTTCAGTCTTTGTGCCAAGCCTGAACTTATTCAAGCAAATAGATCCAGTTACGTGATAGGTTTAAAGTCAGTCAGTTCTGGGAAAGTCGAAGGTGAGCGTCTCTGCTTTTTGTTGAGTAGGGAAAATATGAGAAAAGACAGACTCTGATGAGAAACTGCTCAAAATGAAGAGCACCAGAGGTCAGCAGCTGGTGGTGGAGACAAGGCATCTTCGCTCCTCCCCCAGAGTAAACCTTCGCCCTTTCCTGAAACTGGCGGCAGACCCAAGGGTGGGGCTGCAAGGGAGATACAGGCCAAGCCTCTCCTTTCTCTGGTTTAGAACCGGTACTACCTGAACAAGAACCATTAAATCATTTTTTATTATGAGCAACAATTTAAACTAGTTAAATCCTGGGGAATTTTACCACTCCAAAATCCAGTCTGTTCAAAATAGATGGAAATGGAAATGCCAAAACCAGAGCTAAATGCCTTGCTAGCTAATAAATCAGTGATAACTGCATTGACTTAAATACCTTCTAAATTTTTGGTGTTCAACACTTGTCACACAAAATTAAAGAGTTAATTAAGAGTTCTAAGCAAAATTACACAGACGTTATTCCTTTCATCGCCATTTTCTATTAACTGTATGAGGTTCTGGTTTTTATATTAGGTCTTTTACATTTTTATTTTCTCTGATATACCTACGGGGAGATATTAAAGTGTCTTCTCTCTTTTAAAATACTATACCTGGTTATATACCATTAGGAGGCCACATACACATTTGCCATCTATAAACCTAATTTGAGAAAATTTGATAGTATCTTCAAAGCACATTACTAATAAACTCTTTAGAAAATATTTTGGATGCTTCTTATTCTACAGCCAGTGTATTGACCTCTTTTTGTCCTCCTCAGTGGCTTATTATTTTTAATTAAAATTAAATATACCATTTCTAAAGCCCTCTCGCCCTGGCTGGTGTAGCTCAGTGGATTGAGCTGGGGCCTGCGAACCACATGATTGCGGTTTGACTCCCAGTCAGGGCACATGCTTGGGTTGCAGGCCAGTTCCCAGCAGGGGACTCACGAGAGGCAACCATACATTGATATTTCTCTCCTTCTCTCCTTCCCTTCCCCTCTAAAGATAAATAAATAAATCTTCTTAAAAAGTCCTCTCTATGGGCTGTAAAACATTTTAAGTTACATTCCAAAATTTAAATTAAAATGACAATAAAGAATGAAATTTAACTTCACATGCAGAACATTTGTGACAGGCTCTGGCTGGTTGTGTGGGGATCCCTCAGATTCTTTTTCTCTGTCATGTTCACAGTCTATTCTACGTCTTGAGATAGAATTCAATTTTCTATTGAACATTTCAAATTCAATTGTATACAAGAGTCAGCAAAATTAATGAATCTAAGGAAATAACAATTTTAAAAAAGCATAATATCCTTAAATACAAAAAAGGATAAGGGAAGCAAAGCACATGTAAGAGGCCATCCAATAAACCAACTTCGGACACCGAATATAAAATTTTTAAGTAAACCAACAGGTGGACTGAGTAACAAACAGTATAGATAATAGACAAGTGAATTAGCAATTAAAAAACAAAATTGAGGAAGGTTTGCAGAGGGCATTAAGAAGACATAAATATAAAATATAAAATCAATTTAAATGTTGGAAGTTTAAAGCACATATTTCAACAAATGAAATGGGTATAAAAATACACAAAAAGGAAATACTAAATTGACTACTTACAATGCCCTCAAATTAATAAAATATATAACATGTGATAGAATTTTAAACAAAACTCATAAATAAACAAAAAATAAAAATATTCACATCTAAATGCAGTCACTTATAAACTTCAAGGCTAAATGATTATAATAAAGGTCCCAAGAACGAAGAAATCTGTATTCACCTCAAATTACTTAGACTTCCCCAAAACATCACCAATTGAAAAAAAAAAAAACAAACCAAAAACAGGGTAAGGTTTTTAAAGACTTGAAAGAAAATATTTCAAACTTGCAATATTATATATATATTCTCAGAATGTCATTTACATGCAAGACTGAACCTAGTCCAGAAAATGGCAGAGGAAAGAGATGGAAAGAACTTTTCCATTAAACTGCAGATCATCCTGCGCCTGAAGGCTCCTGTACCTCTTCATTTCACTTTTAGTGCAGTTCTCTGCTATGCCTTCTTAAATCATCCTCCTTGACACATTGCCCCAGGGGAGGGTTAGGAATGCAGCCTGGTCATCCCAGTGTAAGAGGGAATTCCAGCCTAGGAGCAGCTGGACCTCTCAGGGAACTATCCTCCCTCAAGAGCTGTAAATCTGGTTAACTAGGTACAGGCTACTTTAAGTTAAAATTCAGTCTTCCTTACAAGCATCTGGAAATACATTTTAGGTTTTTTTTTTCATTATTTTATTGTTGTTCATTTACCCCCATGCCAACCATACCCACCTCCCTCCCCCAATTCCTCCCTGTCTTAGTTTTGCCCATGTGTCCTTTATACTTGTTCCTGAAAATGTGTCCCCCCTTCCCCCTCTTTATCCCCTCCCACCTGCCCTCTGGTTACTGTCAGTTTGTTCTTAATTTCAATGCCCCTGGTTATATTTCACTTGCTTGTTTGTTTTGTTGATTAGGTTCCACTTAAAGGTGAGATCATATGGTGTTTGTCTTTCACCACCTGGCTTATTTCACTTAGCATAATGCTCTTCAGTTCCATCCATGCTGTTGCAAAGGGAAGGAGCTCCTTTCTTTCTGCTTCAGAGTATTCCATTGTATAAATGTACCATAGATTTTTTATCTATTCATTTACTGATGGGCACTTAGGTTGCTTTCAGCACTTGGCAAAGAGGACAAAAGCATAAATTGGAGTAAAAACAGCCTCTTCAACAAACAGTGTTGGGAAATTTAGACAGCTATATGCCAAGAAATGAAACTTGGTCATGAACTTACACCATACATAAAAATAAATTTAAGTTGGATAAAAGACTTAAATAGAAGTTGTGACACCATAAAAGTCGTAGAGGAAAACATAGGCAGAAAAATCTCAGATATTCCATGCAGCAATATTTTCATGGATATGTCACCTAGAGCAAGGTGCCTAAAGGAAGGAATAAACAAGTGGAACCTCATCAAAATAAGCTTCTGCATGACTAAAGAAAACAGCACAAAAATGAAAAGAGAACCAACTGTATGGGAAAACATATTTGCCAATGACACCTCAGACAAGGGTTTGATCTCCAAAATATATAAAGAATTCACATGACTCCACTCCAGGAAGACAAAAAATTATAAAATGGGCAAAAGACTTGAATAGACACTTCTCCAAGGAAGACATAGACACATGAGCCCAGAGACACATGAAGGCATGCTCAACATCACTAGACATTAGAAAGATGCAAATTAAAACTACAATGAGATACCACCTCACACTGGTGAGAATGGCCATTATAAACAAATCAACACAGAACAAGTGTTGGAGAGGATGTGAAGAAAAGGGAACCCTAGTTTACTGTTGGTGGGAATGCAGACTGGTGCAGTCACTGTGGAAAACAGTATGGAATTTCCTCAGAAAACTAAAGATGGAACTGCCTTTTGACCCAGGAATTCCACTGCTAGGATTATATCCTAAGAACCCTAAAACACCAATCCATAAGAACCAATGCACCCCAATGTCCATAGAAACACAATTTACAATGGAAATACATTTTGTAGCAGACTTACATTGGCTTTTTCCTGGCACACATCCTGTCCATTTCCTTCTTTTTGGACCCCATTTCTTTTTGTAGGAGTTTTCCCATGACAGAGATGATTACACGTCCACTGAAACTTGGACCCCCCTCTTACAGAGTGTAGAATCTGCCTACGAGGAGCATTTCTTATCCCTCCTTAAACATAATTGAAGCCATGGGGCTGGACCTTGCCGATAATGGGAGTAGTAGTGATGTATGGCATATCTAGGGCAAGAGTCTTAAGAAAAGGGTGTACTTTCTTTCTCTTTATCCATCCTCTAGCTGAATGCAAAGGAACTAAGACCCAAGGGGAAGGTAGAGTCACAATACAGAAGGAACCTGTGGGAGGTTGACTGCCAGCCAGGATATCTGTGTTAGACAGTTGTGTGCCTAAGGAACACACTTCTATTAAACCCTGGGCATTGTTTGTTACAGCAGTTAGTGTTGCCCTAATGAAAACATCCCCATTGTGAGTAGTCCTCGTAAGGGTTGGGGGCAATAACCATCTCGGCGTCTTGCTGAAGCTCCTGTGATGGAAGGCCTGGTTACCTTCTACCTGCTCCCTGATACGGCCACAGTTTAAATAGACAATTAGATATTTGCTCCTGTGATACTGAATCTTAAACAAGGGAAACCTTTGGACAGGATATACAGCAGTAGTAGCAGACCTCCGAGAAAAATACTGTGCCTGTGGCAAAAAGAAAAGACTGAACGAAACCCCCTGATTCATAAAAATGGATGTTTTATCTCACACACACAATACACTTGGAAACAATCATGAAAAGGATACTCAAAACAAAAAAAAAGAAAGAAATACATGAAGATGTAACTAGTGATCATAAGGGAAAGCACGTTAACCTGGCAAATTTTACTCTTTTACTCTCCTTCCGTGACTCACTATCCAAACCAAGTAAATGATAAAAATCCAAAATGAAGACTCTGTACTGACAGCAATGTGTGTGCGCATGTACGTGTGTTGGGGGAGGGGTGAAAGGGAGTACAAAAGCACAAGGAATTGGTATTCTGTTGTGATTCTTGTGGTCTGGTAGACAAATCACATTAAAAATGTATAAAATTTTGACAAGGGAAATAATAATTGGGGCTCATAAATAGTTACATCTAATCACTAGAGAAACAAAAACTAGTTAAAATTCCAGTTAAACATGGTGGATTGATTAAGTGGTTGTCTTCCAATTCCTTCTAAAAGTGTGCTGAAATAATCCTTAATAAATAACAAAGGTATAAATACACAGCGACAAGGAGAATGGAAGGAAAACAACAGTGGATGAATGGTATCAGCATAATTTTGAAGGATTAACATTCATGAGAAAGTGGTCATGGAGGGAAAGCTGAAAAAACTTAAACCCAAGGTTGAAAAAGGGTGAAAAGCCTGCCCAAAGAAAGATTTGCTTCTACCATCTGTGCTGATCAAGACCTAGGACCTGGATACTCCAGGGAGTGAGTACAGGTAAAAGGTGTGGCTAAAAAAAAAAAAGAGCAATTTATGGAAAATTTTAGATTGCTTCCTTTATCATGAATAGCCAGGTGACTGCTATTCTCCCGCTCTGAAATGGCAATTAAGCTTTAGACTCTGAGGAAATTGAAAAGGAGATTCTTCCTCAAAAACTTCAGGCATAGTCAAGGGCAATGATGAGGTTAAAAAAAACAGAAGTTAAATCAATGTCTACATTCATGGTAAATAAGAAGATGTGACCCTCCTACTACTCATCAACAAGAAGCTGTCCACCATACTTAAGACTTTAGGCAAAGAGTGGAAAATTCCTCTGTAGAGAAACTAAACAGTCCAAAGATTCAGGTTGTGAATTACTTGTTTCCTATATTGAAGCTCCCCATTAACACTAACACCTCCAATTGTCACAAACCACAACAGTCATTGAAGACTTTTACTCTTAAATATCAATGAATAGTCATGGATCTGTAGATATTTCAGAATATTTCTTATATCAATTAAAAATAAACCAAGCTAAGAATAATTGACAAACTTCAAAAATTATAATATCTTCAGAGATGTAAGACAATGTATTGTATTTGTAAAGTACAATAGAATGACATAGAAAGGAACATTAAAAAACTACAGAGTGCTTGGAATGAAACATATGGTAACAGGAAAAAAGAAAGAAGATAGTAAAAAGATAAGTACAAACAGTAAGCTTCAAAAAAACACTGGAAAGACAAGAATTTAGGAGATGAATTGAAGCATTGTAAATCTGTCAAACAACCCTCTCCAACCATATTCTCTCTCTAAACCATTTTCTCTCTCTCATGTTTAGAGAGATAAAATGGACAGAAAAAAAATAAACAAAGATAAGCCATGTGGTAAAAGACAAATACCATATGATCTCACCTTTAACAGGAACCTAAACAACAAAACAAACAAGCAAAATATAACCAAAGACACTGAAATAGAGAACAGGCTGACAGTGTCCACAGGGGCGAGGGGAGGGAATTTCAGGGGAAAAAGGGGAAGGGTTTACAGTAACAAGTATAAAATACACAAGGACAAAAGCTAGGGGGGTGGAGATGGGAAAAATGGGGGGAGGGCTGGGTGGGTAGGCTTAGATGGGAGTAAAAGACAGAAAACTGTACTTGAACAACAATTAAAATAAAAAAATACAAAATGATGTACTAAAGTCTCCCATTTCCAAATAGAAGCAGGATTAAATTTCCTTTGTGTTTCTGCTAGGTGATATGTGAATTGTACCTCAGTAATGCTGTGATAATGTTTAATGCTAATTGAAATGTTTGAAAATATATTTTGAAAATACACAGCTGAAATAATAAAGTAAACAAGCCCCTCAGAGAACAAGAAGGAGCCAGGAACACAAATCCAGTAAGTGTGGTGAATCCGTACCTGCCGTAAGGGCACCTGACTCAAACAATTGAGTGTTACTAGTTGTAATGAGAAAAAGAACTAAGACCTACCAAGGTAGAGAATCAGAATAACACCACCACACAAAGACCTCAGAAGGCCTACAATTTCAACATCAGAGGAACTAAAAATAATCCATTGTGTAAAAGGGAGAGATGTTCAGCAAGTTTGCCAGTGTTGGCATTTGTTGGTAGAAGGAAAGTCACTCCTGAGAATTTGTAACTATAAGCTGCCCTGTGCAAGATGAGAGTTTAAATTCCCACTACACAGGTGGTATCAACAACATCCAACCCGGGAAATTAAGTTGAAGAGACCTCAAGCTAGAAGCACCTGTAGTCATCACAAATCCTCTCTGGGGTATTTACCTTTCTACCCAGGCTCGGAGAATTCTCTTAAGTAAACCACATGCACACAAACGCACACACATCACAAAAATAGCCAAGTAAAATCATGCTCTACCTTTTTTATCCTCAGAGATGATCACCTTCAAACCTTTAGGTTTTTCCCATTGCTGTTGTTTTCATTTACTTCCATCTCTATAAAGAGCATAAGTAATATATTCTGAAGTTTATGTTTTTGTAGCCCCAACTTGGTCTCATTACTGGGCAAAAAGTCCTTCAGTTTATTACCCACCTTCTCTATGAGCATTTGTTTATACACACACAAACAAGTCTGTTTTCTAGTTATAGCCTCATGGTGTGGTACAAATATTTTAAAGTTGATTTTAACTAGAGTTCAGACTATTGTGAGTACATGGTGCTTATATTTGAGCTACGTGAATTTTATTTGTAATCAGTATAACATCCCCCCACCTGAAGTATGTGTATATAGTTCATATATGCACAGATATATGCACACATCCATGCACATATAATTTGCACACATGCATGCATATGCATATGTGCATATATGCACATGTGCATGTGTGTGCATGTTTGAACCTATCAACACGTATGTGTGTCTGTGTGTGCACACATATTTGTGCATGCATGTATGCATATGCATGTGTGTGTGCACACATGTATCCTCGTATGCTTTGTGAAAGTATCACATAATAAGTCCAGTTAACATCTGTCACTGTATACAGTTGCATATTTTTTTCTTGAGATAAGGATGTTGAAGATTTACTTCCCTAGCACCTTTCAAATATACGATACAGTCTCATTAGTTGGCCTGTTATACATTATACCTATATGACTTTATTATTTTATAGCTTAAAGTATACTTTTTGACTCTATTCACACCTTTGCCCACTCACTCCCTACCTCTAGTGATAATCAACGTGTTCTCTGTGTGAGCTTTTTTTTTATTTTTTAAGATTCCACATATAAGCAATATCAAATACTCGTCTTCATTTAATCATTGCATTTAACATAATGCTCTCCAGGACTATCCATGTTGTTGCAAACAAGATCTTATTCTCGCTCATGGCTGAACAATGTTCCATAGTGTGTGCGTGTGTGTGTGGGGGGTGCCTATCATATGTTTTAATATATTCATCTATCTAAGAACATGTACGTCGTTTCCATAATTTGGCTATTGTAAATAATGCTGCAATGAACATGGGTGGGGTGCATATTGCTTTTCAAGTTAGTGTTTTCATTTTCTCCAGGTGAAAATTCAAAGGTATAAAGACCAGATCATACAGTAGTCCTATTTTTGATTTTTTGAGGAAACTCATAATGTCTGAACTAATTTTCATTCCCACCAACAGTGCAGAAGGTTTGCCTTTGCTCCATGTCTTTGCCAGCACTTATTTCTTGTCTTTTTGATAGCAGTTATTCTAACAGGTGTGAGGCACTATCACATTGTGGTTTTAATTTCAATTCCTCGATGATTAGTGATGTAGAAAATCCTTTCATGTGCCTATTGGTCATCTTATGTCTTATTCAGAAAAATGTTTATGCAGAATTCTGCCCTCATTTAAATTGATTGTTTTAATTTTTATTTTTTTTGCTATTAAGTGATGTGAATTTTTAAATACAAGGTCTAGCACAAATAGCACCCTTTTTATTACAAAATCCTTTATTACAAATCATAAGCATGTAATTCTGTAACATAACAAAATCACACTCAAGCACACCATATGATATTTTAGGTGAAATATTAAAATCGCTGTCCATCTCAAGAGAGACATTCATGGACCCTACCAACCACACTGAAGCAGGCCTTCCTTCTGCTGGACCCTGTATATGTTGGATATAACCTTTTATCAGATATGATTCACCAATATTTTTCCAATTAAGTTAGTTGCTTTTTTATTTTGTTGATTATTTCCTTTACTGCACAGAAGCTGTTAAGTGTAATGTAGTCCCACTTTTTTATTTTTATTTTTATTTTTGTTGTCTTTGGTTTCAAATCCAAAAAGTCATCTCCAAGACCTATGTCAAGGAACTTGCTCCCTGTGTTTTTCCCTTGAATTTTATGGTTGTAGTTCTTTCATTAAAGTCTTGAGTTCATTTGGAGTTACTTTTTGTTTATGGTGTAAGATAGTGGTCTGATTTCATTCTTTTGCCTGTGAGGTACAGTCATCACACTACCAATTATTGAGGAGACTGTTCTTTTCCCATTGTATATTTCTGGCTGCTTTGTTGTCTGTTAACTTACCATGTATGTGTGGGTTTATATGTTGGCTTTCTATTATATTCCATTGAACTGGTGGCTGCTTTTTTTGCAAATGGATTACTACAGCTTTGTAATAGAGTTATATTTTAAAATCAGGGAGTGTGAGGCTTCAAGCTTTGTGATTTTTTTTCTTAAGATTTCTTCACTATTTAGGTCTTTTGTGGTTCCATACGAATTTTAATTTTTTCTATATTATTGTTTTGATAGGCATTGCATTGAATTTATATATTGGTCTGGGTAGTGTGGACAATTTAAGAAAATACTACCAATTCATTAACATAGAATATCTTGCATTTTTATTTGTCATTTTCAATTTTGAAATAAATTTTGTCATTTTTCCATTAGCTTTTTAATTTCCTAATGAGTTTATTATTAAATTACTCCTAAAGGTGCACAACTCTCCTGAAGGCTGAAATATGGCAGGGCTTCCACCCACCTGTTTCTAAGGAGACTCACCTCTTAGCACTTTCAGTTGCCCCCCTCCAACCCGGTGCAGATCCTTTGCTTTCCAGTTCTGCCCTCCAGTTGCAGGCCTGTTCCTTCTGTTAGCAACATGCTAAGCACTTCCTTCTCCACCCTCTTGAGTAAGATGACCTTGATTCTTAGATCGCCTTATTTTTTTCATTTTTTTAAAGATTTTATTTATTTTTAGAGAGAGGGGAAGGGAGGGAGAAGGAGAGGGACAGAAACATCAATGTGTAGTTGCTTCTCACCAATGTGTGGTTGCCTCTTACTGGGGACCTGGCCCGCAACCCAGGCATGTGCTCTTACTGGGAATCGAACTGGTGACCTTTTGCTTCATAGTCCAGCACTCAATCCACTGAGCCACACCAGCCAGGACCCACCCCTGTTTCTTATTATATACCTATTTATAAATTATTAGTATTTATTATTACTATTACTATTTACTTACTTATTCATTTTTGGTTAGTCCTGCACCAGAATACTAAGTCCTCCAGAAGAATGGTTAGAGGACTAAGCATTTTTGGTTAGTCCTCCAGTAGAATACTAAGAACACCAATGCATTGGATTCAAATTTATAATGCTTGCAGGTCTACAAATGACTTTATTCTAGTCAATTATTCAAGGACAACAGTAGAATGACTACTTTGCTTCAAAAAATGCTTTTTGTTTTATAGCAATTCAGAGAACCATGTCACAGGGACAAATGTGAGAAATAGTGTGGCCTGGAAACAGGGGCATTTCAGGGTGTATTCAGAAATGTGCATCATGATATGCCTAGGTTTGTTGGTACTCATATATGATGTGTGTTGGTGTTATTTACAACTGATTGAACTTTTTAAATACTTTCTTTGGAGCACTGTCAAGTACAGAGTGTGGTGCTACCGATAAAGCTGTGATTTTCCATGTGTGAGTTGAAAAGTGATATTCTCCTCTTTAGGAGGTACTTAGACTCAAGGATAAGAAGCTTAGACTCTTCATGTTAGTAAAAGGCAATACAACTATTTTTATCAAGAAGAATTCTCATTAGGGAACGATACAAATACCTCAACTTGGACTGGATCCATTATTACAAATATGGACCAGGGTGGTATGTCATTTAAACAGCATGTTTGAAATATTTAATGTACTAAAAAACATTCAACTACACAAAAGTAATATGTTTTATGTGTCTGCATGAATATGCAAAAGAAAATACTCCTTCAAGAATTTTTAAACAGTGTAAGGAAGAAAAGACTTACTTACAAATAGTTACAATAGAAGGTAAAATGTGATGAGAACCATAATAAAAATATGGATTGGTAGTTGATTAGTGGCAAGTTGCATTTAGCTAAGAGTTGTTGGGAACCACCCTGCCTGGTTTCAGGAGCTGTAAACCCTAACCCCCACCCCCCACCCCTGCCCCATGGCTAAGGCTGGGTGAGTGACCTTCGGACCATAAGCCACTAAGGAGACAAAGTTTATCTCTCTGGCAGGAGCTCCACTTCTGCTCCCTTTTTCATAACCAGCCCCCAATGCTTGACCAGTTAGCCAATGACAGGTAAGATTCGCCAAGGAGGGAATGACCTAAGACAGGCATGATCATGTGGAGGCCCCAGGGAAGGACTTGGGGGGCTATAGAGAAAGGAGTTATGGACCCTCGCCCCTTGCCTTTGACGAAGCCTGACTTCCTTGAGTCTGCCAGAATTCCTTGGCTGTCTGCCTCCTCTGCCTGACTTAAGCCTGAAACAATGGCAGAGGGCAGTACAGCCCTGTGCTGGAAAGGGAGGGCTCCCCAGGTGATCAGGCCTGAGAAAGGATATGTAAAATCCTGTGAAGGCTGCTTTGCTAAGAATGCTCTTAGTTCAATGATAAAGGTCCAAGCAGGATATGAGTTCATTTCCCATAATTCTGTAGCCTTTTAGTTGATAGACCCTGATTCAGAAGAAGCCCTTAATAGTTCTTTGTATGCTATCTACTGTTTGATCCTGACAGCCTGACAATGATTAATGAGCTGTGCCTGTACTCCTGAGCAAATTAAACCCAATAAAAGCCTGTCTAGGTAAGAGTTGGCTCACTTTCCCCTTGAGAGAGTGTCCAGGCCATTCTGAGGCACTCCCCCCTTGAGGGAGTGGCTGTGCAGTCCCTTTTCCTCCATAGGACTCAGTCGTCCGTGTGAATTTGTCTCATATCTCATTCACCATGCTGCAGGCACTGCAAGGCGGTGCACATGTCAGAAAGGTTTCATGCTTTGGACTTTGATATTCAGATACTAACATGCCCAGTTCAAAGTATGAATATCTGAAGTATAGTTAAGTGCTTAAAAAATTCACAATGTTTCAAAACCAAAGAATGTTTTGACAGCTTGAAACAGCTGAAAAATAAGAGGCAGGGGCCAACTTACACTGTTGGCTTATTCTTATGGTTTCTGATAATGGCTATCTTTGCTGACCATCTTCTGAATAAATAACAATTTATAAGATTCATCTCTCCATATATTTGTCATATTCAGAGTAGGTAAACTAACATAATTGAATGTAATCATAAGCAAATTTTATGTTAATTGTACTTGGGTAGGATTATGAAATAATAAGCTGCAGAACACAACTTTAACCATACAGCCTAAATTTTATTCAGAAGATAAAATTATTTTCTTATTTTATGCGGAAGTATAAATTTATATGTAAATATATTTGACTTAGTGCATATTTACAAAACAGAATAGGTTAATTTTCATCCCTACTAGTGTTTTATTTTAATTAGGTCAATGTTAATACCAAAATGCAAATAATTATACCAGTAAATTATAGGTGACTTTGACATTATTTTGTAAGGTTAAAAGTATGTTGCTGTTTACAGTCTTTTTCTTTTTTCATAATCTTGAGTTTGCAAATCAAGCACTAATGGTAATTCTGGAGATGAAACTTGCCTTTCAAAGGCCACAGTCACAAGGGTGAGAAGTTTGTGAAGATGCCACTTGAGTGTCTGAGCTGATTGCATTGCGACTGGGGAAAGGAGGAGGATTAGAGGGCACTTCTTGGTGCTTGTGCTAACTCGCTACTTCCATTTTCAAATGATGCTTTACAGGTCATTGAGCTCTCCCTTAGAATAATATTATGGTTTTGTGAATTTACTGTCCTGATTATGGGAAAAAACATGCTTACAGCATCTGTGCGAAGATGGTCTCTGATCCCACAACAAACTTGCAGGGATGCAATCTATTTGCTATGCCTTGCGTATTTTTAAAAAATCATCTGTTTTTTTCCTCAATATCACTTATAACTAGATTTCATAATGGGATTGTATTTTATTCTTTTTGAATTGATTTGGATCCACCAACGAATGATAAAATTCAGGCCCTGAACTGAATGAGATATGGGTTCAAATCTAAGTCTGCTATTTATCAGCTATTTCTCTTTAAGCAATTTATTGTACTTCATTTTTCTGAAAAATTAAGACAAGATATCCTGGAGTTAATTAACAATTAGATGAAATGCTTCAAAGTGTCTGGTATAGTGCCAGTGATCTCTACCTCCTCCTTGAAGAAAGAAAACATCCTAACATTTCAGCACATATGCTGAGTACCTCGTCCTAAAATGCATCACTACTTTTGATTATTCACCAGGTCCTCATTCATGAGTCACGTCTCAAGTCCATTTTTGTTTGTGTGTGTGGTTACATCTGATTGAATTTTAGTAATAATACAATTTCTTTTTTTTTTGAAAGAAATCAATGTGCTTTTATTTTACACTTATTTTTTATTGTTGTTCAAGCAGAGTATTCTCCTCTTACCCCCAACACTCCCCCCAACCCCAGCTATCCCTACCTCCCACCCTCAATCCTACCCTGCGTCGGTTTTGTCCAAGTGTCCTCTATACATGACCCTGAGAAAAACCCTCCCCTTTTCTCTGCTTTATCCTCTCAAATCTCCCCTCAGGTTACTGTCAGTTTGTTCTTTATTTCACTGTCTCTAGTTATATTTTGCTTGCTTGTTTGTTTTGTTGATTATGTTCCAGTTATAGGTCAGATCATATTGTATTTGTCTTTCACTGCCTGGTTTATTTCACTTAGCATAATGCTCTCCAGATCCATCCATGCTGTCACAAATGGTAGGAGCTCCTTCTTTCTCTCTGCTCTGTAATATTTGATCGTGTAAATGTACCATAGTTTTTTATTTATTTTTTATTTTTTTATTTTTTTATGTTTTTATTTTATTTTATTTTTTTTCTTCCACTTTTTTTATTTAATTATTTTTCAAGTACAGTTTTCTATTACTCCCATCCCGTCCCACCCCCCATCCTCCCCCCTCAACCTAATAGTTCATGCTCATATTAACATAAGAATTAGACTATATAATTAAGAACCTTTGTGGTTCAATCTAGGTGANGCTCACTGCTGAATTTCACCTAGATTGAACCACAAAGGTTCTTAATTATATAGTCTAATTCTTATGTTAATATGAGCATGAACTATTAGGTTGAACCATAAGAAAATTCTATTATTAATATATACTTGATCCACAAAAATGGCAACTTCATATAGTTCAAACCAGAAAAAACTCATAGATGTTTGAAAGATGCCATTTTTCAAATAACATTTAAAAAATATAAGTGCTAATTTTCTATTATAATGAGCTTTACATTAGTTGTTCATTTCCTATGCAACATTGACATATATAGGAGAGAAACTGAGAAATGATAGATAATTCAGGGTTCCTTTTGAGAAAATGAAGATTGCAGAAAAGGATTGCATAGATAAAATCATAAGGCAGAAGGGCATATATTCTGTTAGAATTAAGAGGTAAATTATGACCTGTAACTAGTTTCTCTAATTTAGATAATTACCTTGCGATCCTTCTCTTTGAATAGCTTTTCAATATTGTGGGTTTTAAGGCAGGTTTTATAAAATAAAAATAAACTTTAAGAGTATGCTTCCCTTTTCTCCTTAAGAGGCATGGTAATAACACAGAACTTGTAATTCAGATCTACTTCTGACAAACCTGAACACTTGCAGGTCCATAAATAGACATTGAGGAAGTTCATCAGTGCATTGTACATTTTCACTTCAGCTGAGAAAATCATTATTCCAGATAAAAATAATTCTCTGCTTAAGACGTCTCCACACATTTTCAACAGTCACTCAGCAAATTATCATTTTGGTTCTTTGTATAAGATGCTAATGCCACTGGCTAAAGTAATGACAGTCAATTTCCTACTTAAAAATTTTTAATTGTACTCATTTTTTTATAATGTCTAATTCTACTCTGTGAAAACATACAAGAAAATTTCTGCATTAATGTCTTAATGACACTGTCAGTTAATGTTGCTCGGTAGGTGATTCTTTAGTTTGGAACAGTTTAAAAAGTAGGAACTTTTCCCCCACTCTCTGAAAGGATAGGCAACCTTTCAATGGATGATCTAGCTTGCTGGCAGATGAGCTCCTTAGGGGACAGGGGTGGAGAAGTTAAGTATGAATTCAACAATGTGGACTTGTTCTCATCAAAGTTACTACAATGTTGAGCTATATTGACTTGCCTTCCTGTCTGTAGGAAAGGCACCATGAATAGGCACCATGAGACAGACTTGCTTCATCCCTCCTGAAGGAGAGAGAGAACAGAAGAAAAATGAAAATAACAACACTAACAACAGAACACTTCTGTGCCTTTGAGACAGATGGGAGATCCTGGATTCTCCTATCCTGGCTTTTATTCTTACCTTTTGGATTGTCAATAAGTCTTTTCAAGGGCAGCAGAAACCCCAGGTGACTGTCTTATGTGACCTAGTGGCTTCTCCAAAGTCTTAGCTCTAAATCTAGAGCAATCACACCCCAGTATTTCTGGCACTTTGGAAGCTTAACCTAAGAACCTTGTCTCACTGTCACTATTTGACTCTCTTAGGCAAATAAGAGTTTTATTACCCTACTGGATCGGAGAAATTAACTAGAGAGATGACTACATATATAACTCTCAAAATCTGAGAATGGTCATAGAAAGCTAAGGCTTTATACAGAAAGGATATGTAAGGCCTGAGAAAGGATACAGAAGCATTAGAAACTCAAAGTTTAACCTTTCCATTGAAAGTTTAAACAATTTAATTTTTAATAATGACTGTGCATAAAAATCAATTCACAAAATTTCTGGAAATGGAGCAATTATCCCTCAGGAGCCGGTATGGACAGTCAAGGACAACACTTCATTGTGTGTTCACATGTTTTACATGTAACAGTCCCACCAGACAAAGAGCTTGCTATAAGGAAAGAGATGTGCAGCTAAGCTCTTGCCAATGGTGTGTCCTCACATCATCACAGCTGCGTTCATAGTGAAGTAGCTTCCAGCAGATTCAGTCAAAGCTCCAGCTGGTGTTATGTTACTCTTTGAATAGGACACAATTAGTTCTTTAAAACAGAGGTTGATATATAGTGTTGCTTCCTCCACTGACAAAATCTGAGTTCAGAAGCTAAGGGCTCCAAGTGGAAAAGATCTGTTACACATTACACTTAAAAATCCAAACCTGGGTTTTTCTTCCCTTGCCTATAGCTTTGGACTCAGTGGATTTGGAGGTCCTATGCCCAAGACAATATTAAACTGGAAGCTAAGACTGTATTTTGACCCACAGTTTTTGTTTCTTCATACTAATAAGTCAATGGGTAGAAAAGAGTTTCGTTTTACTATCTGGGATGTTTCATTCAAATTACCGGGGGTGGGGGGGTAGGTGGGTACAGATTGCTATAATACCATGAACAAAATGAGGAACTATGATAGGTTGAATAATGGTCTAGCAAAGATTTTTCTAATCCCTGGAATGTGTGAACAATGTTTTGTTACGTGACCATAGGAACTTGGCAGATGTGATTACATGAAGCATACTGAGATGGAGAGATGGTCTTGAATGATGTAGTTAGGCCTGATGGTATAATCCCAAGGATCATTACAAAGACAGGAGGCAGAAACAGAGGGACAGAGGAACAGAAGGCAAAAACATTTGAGGTACTAAGTGCTACCTTTGATAGGGAGGTACGGGATGATGAGCCAGAGGATGTAGGCAGCTTTGGAAGCTGGAAAGGACAAGAAAAGAGACTCTCCCCAGAGCTTATGGAAGGCATACAGCCCTGTGAAGTCACTTTAAACTTCTCACTTCCAGAACTACAGTGAATGTGTGTTGCTTTAAGCCACTAATTTTGTGACGGGTGGTTGTGGCACCAGTAGGAAACTCATGCATAGGCCATGTCTAGAAATCTGAGGGTTCATCAGCACAGCTGCTGGTGCAGATACTGCTAACCACGAGCAGTATCAGAGGCCCATGAGGAGCCGCAGCAACCCATAAATACAGGATAACTCGGCACTTGTATATTTGGGGTAACCCTAGTGGTTATGAACTCTCAACTGAGTCCAGCAGTGCTTAATGGGAAGTGGAATATGGAATAAGGAACAGAAGCAAGAAACTCAACTTAGACCTTATGATCAGCAATACAATTGGTGATTATGGCAGGCATGTTATACAGTATATTGAGAATATGCTGTATCACGAGGCCAATTTGTCACCATACCGGCTTGTTCTCAATTTTTTCCAGCAATAAATAGCATCCAGAAGGAAAAATAGAAGGAATATAAATGTTCTGGTGCAGAGGATAGATAGAAGCTGATTGGTTTAATCGTTTCGATCTAAATCAGACAAATATGTGCATATCGTGTCAGGGAACATCCATTTCCATTTCTTAGTTATGAAATTCTGTTTTGGTTCCAAACCTTTTAGATACTAGGGAAAAAAACCTCATTTCCTCTGCCAAACTATGACCTTTTAAAGTAGAATATCCCATGAGGATGCCTATTTTCATAATGTTCATTTTGGCTTCTTTACAATGGAGCTATAAAATAGAAATGCTTAAATCTGCCCCTGAATCTGTACATACATACATATGCCAACTGAGTAGCTTGGGTATTTAAAGTTCCTTCTAGTAGGACAAGAAAATAGACTTCTCTCATGTGTCAAGTTAAAACATTTTATTAGTACCTAAAAAAGGTTAGGGAAACAGAAGGAGTTTTCATCATAGAGAGGAGGAGGTATAATTGTGGGTTATTGTGGAATAAGTCATCATTTGAGTGACTATAATCAAGCCAATAATACACTCAGTTATATTTCCTTGGGGTTCTTCAGCAAAGAAATAGTCCTTGTGAAAAACTCTTGCTCTGATTGTGAAGCACTGAGTCTATACCATGTAACTATGCCAGGTCACACCATCCACATAGTAGTTCATACATTTAAATGGTACCCCTGAAGATGCACTCGGCAACTCTGACCATTTGCCCCTGGCTTTTATTCCACTGAATTTAATTGTCCATTACTCTAGACTCTTACTGGCATTAGCCATAACTCATGCACTCAATGCTTCATAAACAGGAAAGCTCATTGCAATCCATTCCAAAAATGAGCAAAATTAAATAGTAGAACTATCTAGGCTTTCAAAACACAAGCTACTTTGGGGGAGGGTGACTCTTTGTAGTTAGCTGGGTGATGTAAATTTCTGTTATCCTTTTTATCACTCCAAGGGTAAATATATATTTTCTGCAAAAAGCTGTTGTGTGGACTGAAAATAGAAATAGTATATGTGACTGTAGAGACAGTTTTCCAAATCAGTCCTGTAAAGTGGGTTAGAAGCAGTTTCCTGGTCACTCAGGACAAGTGAAAGGAACAATGCCAAGTTGGCACGGCTACTCTTTCTAGAAAGGGGAGCCGCCCCCATCCCGGTGGCTGCCAGCTGAAGTGGTAAAGGGAATATTAGTACCTGTGAGTCAGTTTCTCACAATCAGAGATGAAAGAAATCCACTGTCCCAAGGAGTTCATTGAGAAGATAAACAGAAGCTATCCTATAGAAATGTTCTTAGCTCATAAAAGTAATCTCCCTTCTTGAGTCTCTGCCCTAATCCTCCCCTTTGCTTTTGTTCCTCTAACTACGGAAATGTCAAGGCCACACCCTCACAGTTTATGCTGTATTTTATGAGCTGTCAGGTCTCATGAATGTCGCTCTTTAATCTCACCCCTACCCTCATTGCTGAATCATCCATCTCCGTTCTCAGCAGTGCTCAAACATGCTTTTGATGTTCAATCGGGTTTTTGCTTTATTAAAAACATGTTTGTTAGTGGCTCTTGATCATGGATCCTCTTTTGCTTCTAGGCTTTTTGTTTCCCATTTTCTCCCTGATAGAATGATGCTGGTGTGTGGATTTGCTCATTTCCCAGTCTCTCCTCAACTCTCCAAGCCTTGGGTTATTTTTCCACAGAGTAACAGAGAATAAATGGCCAAGGTCAGCAAATACTTACTTCTTAGCAAATAAAATGATAACTGCTCTGGTACTTTTTTTTTTTTTTTGAGTTCTCAGCAGCATCCGACACTGTGGTCCATTTTTTGACACTTTTTTCCCTCCTAGCTTTGAGACAGAACACACTGTGTTCTTCCTTCTACTTCTTTGATCAGTGTGCTCCCCCAGGTTCCTGTTTGTACCTTTCCTCTCCTTCAAGTCCAAATGTCATGGCGCCCCATTTTTCTCTAACTTGGCACTCTTTCTCTTTCCCTTAGAGTCATGCTTCCTAGAGGAGTTGTTTTAAATTCAGGATTTTAAACACTATCTGTGTGCTGAAAACTCCAAAATCTACCTATCTACTCCTGCCTTCCCTCCACAAATTCCGACTCCCACTGACAATACCAAATGTTACCTCTCTCTATGAATGACTACTTGGTGCCCCAGATTCAATATTGCCAAAACACAACCATGAATTGTTCTCCTTAACTGTATGCATGCACCCTGCTCCTTTCTAATCTTCTACATCTCAGTACATGTTAATGCTAAGTTGTTTGGGCATAAAATATAGCAGGCACTCTTCATTTCTTTCTACACCACACTCCCATATGTGGTCCTACTATATTTACCTTTTTTTAAAGATTTTATTTATTTATCTTTAGAGGGGAAGGGAAGGAGAGAAGGAGAGAAATATCAATATGTGGTTGCCTCTTGTGAGTCCCCTGCTGGAAACTGGCCTGCAATCCAGGCATGTGCCCTGACTGGGAATCAAACCGCGATCATCTGGTTCGCAGGCCCCAGCTCAATCCACTGAGCTACACCAGCCAGGGCTATATTTACCTTTAAAACAGCTTTCAGAACTGTCCCTTCCAATTAATCTCCAATAATAACCACTTTAGTCCAAATCACCACTTTTTTTTGTTTGAACTGTTGTCATAGCTTCATAATTGTCCCCTTTCTTTCTCTCTTTCTTCCCTAAAATATTTCCACATAGCCAGTAAAGTGATACGTTCAGTCTGTTAATTAGAGAATGTCATTCCCAGACTAAGACCCTTCAGAAGCCTCCNTCTTTCTACACCACACTCCCATATCTGGTCCTACTATATTTACCTTTTTTTAAAGATTTTATTTATTTATCTTTAGAGGGGAAGGGAAGGAGAGAAATATCAATATGTGGTTGCCTCTCGTGAGTCCCCTGCTGGAAACTGGCCTGCAATCCAGGCATGTGCCCTGACTGGGAATCAAACCGCGATCATCTGGTTCGCAGGCCTGCACTCAATCCACTGAGCTACACCAGCCAGGGCTATATTTACCTTTAAAACAGCTTTCAGAACTGTCCCTTCCAATTAATCTCCAATAATAACCACTTTAGTCCAAATCACCACTTTTTTTTGTTTGAACTGTTGTCATAGCTTCATAATCGTCCCCTTTCTTTCTCTCTTTCTTCCCTAAAATATTTCCACATAGCCAGTAAAGTGATACGTTCAGTCTGTTAATTAGAGAATGTCATTCCCAGACTAAGACCCTTCAGAAGCCTCCTGTCATCACATACACGATTCACTACTTTTTAAATGAGCTGCGCTGAGAATGAATACAAAAATGAAATGTCTCTGTGCCGTTTCACTATTGCCATTCAAAAATCACTCTATGGGACTTTTCCGCTCCATTTCTGTATGTTTCATTGAGCTTATTTCATAGATTTTTTTCTTAATATATTCATGTATTGATTAGCAATCTTGTTTTCTGGTATTAGAAATAATAGGCCAGTGAAACATCAAGATACTTCGATCTGTCATACAGTGTAAATCATCTCCTTCCTCAGCTCAGGCCTGATCAGATTTTTAAGAATATAAAATAGCAGAAAAGAGAAACATGCTTTGCTGTTTTTTTTTTCTCTTTTTCTTTCACTGTCAACTCCCTGTCTCAGTTTTTATTCCTGGGTCCTCCAGAACCTGGTATTGGGAAAAAAAAAAAAAAGGATTTACAAGAAACGGCAATCCTTCCATGGAACAAAAGCCTAAAGGCCTCTCTTCGTGTGTTTGCTTTTTGTTTGTTTTGTTTTGCGATCCATCACTTTACTCAGACCTGCTGCTGTGTCTTTTTCTGGTATAGATCGTCACCCAACATTTGGCCACTTGTCATTTGTCTTCAGTGCCTCCCTCTGATACTGCATCCCATGTGGATTCTTTCTGATTGCATCACGTCACCCTGACACCCTGACAGGCAGCCCTCTTTGGTAAGATTCTGTCACCCATCTCCTCTCCTGAGCTGAAGCCAAAAGACTTGGTAGGAGGGGGTAAATGAATGAGTGTGAGGAAGCAGATCCTGGGAAACTGCTAGCCTCTTGAATTCTTATATGGCTTTGAGATAGTCTAGAGGTTGGTGATGAGGTGAGAGTTACAAAAAAAGGTTTTTTATCCACATCTTTAGCAATTTTATTACTGGTAAATCACATCATTTGGAAATCTCATGATACTTGCCTCCCTTTCCTGTTTTTAGGTAAGAAATAGACCCCCCAAAAAATAAAAATAAAAACCCACAGAATTATCTCTTTAACTGGTAACCACACACATAATAAATCTTGTCTTTTTACCTTGTTTACAGAACCTGAAAGGATTTGGCTCTTAAATAATTCTCCTACCACAATTTAATCTTCCCTCCCTCCCTCTCACCTTTGCCCAAACAGCACCAGCTTTATTTCAGAGCCTTACACAGAAGCTTGTTTCACCATAAGATATATTTTGTTTGCTATTTCTCCTTCCTTGAATAATTTTTCTCCCGAGATTTACATGGCTGGCTCCTTTTTTTCTTCAGTGCTTTGATTAAAATGCCCCCTTCTCAGAGAAGCTTACCCCTGACTTTCCTATTTGCTGCAGCAACGAAGTCACTGTTACAACAAACTTAGCACATTTCTGTACAAAACCCCCTCCCCGTTTTCTCAGACAACTATTTTACTCCTCTCCACTAACACCCAACACTTTTTCCCTTGTCTCATATTTTATGACCTTGCTTCTTATTTCTCCAAGAAACTAGAAGCAACAGTAAGAAAATGACAACACCTCGCTTTCACAAAATCTTCCATCTAAATTGTTTCTGCACTCGCCCTCCTGCCCTCTTTCCACCGTGGATGGACTCTCTACTCAGACCCAAGACTAACCCTGTCATTGTGAGATGCACGTCACCCTCCCTTACTCATTGAGAACACTGTTTAACCGCCTCTCGTGCTCTGCACTCACTCAGTCGCTCCACCCCACTCAGCAAAGAAACATGCTATGGTATCTCCGACCATAAATAAAACCCTTGCTGTGGGCCTCATTTTTCGGCAGATCCCACGCCACTTCTCTTTCATTTGTGATGAGAATCCTTGAAACATGTATTTCTTCTAGCTGTTTCCATTTTCTTAACCATGCTATCTATGGTTGCTCTCAAATCTGTCAAGTTTTATTTCTGTCTCCCAACTAAAACCATTCTTGTAAATGTTAGCAAAGATTTTAACTATGACAAAAGCACAAAAACAACAACCAATTGCTTCTTTATTGTGTTTAGTGTTTCTCAGACCCATTTACAGGCTGAAGACTGCAAAACTGAGGTTTCAACCCATGACTTTATCCCAGAACTCCAGACTTCTACAAATTTCTAAGATAATATCTCTGAGTCCATGACTAACAGTCTTTCTAAATTTTTATGGACTATTGCAGCTGGTTCCAAATTTGGAATGACAAAGAGGAACACTATAGTCATATCGCCCTTTATTTGTGTTTCAAGGATACAAAGTGAAAATTATATTAACAGAACCAAATAGCTGTCTCATGGTCAGGAGTAGTTTCTAGCCCCATCCATCCTTTGGTACCTGGTACCATCCATTGTTACAATGAATAAAAAGTGGGAGGAACTACTTGCTCCATTCTATACATATGTTTTATATTGTGTTTCGCCTATGAGAATAAACCAATCTTCATCTCTGTCAGGGCCCTGCAGCTTCTCACTCACGAGTTTCATACACTAGTACACACACTCATACACATGCATGCACAAATACAATCATCTACTCTTCTACACTCCTTCATTGACTGATTTTACTAGTGAGTTGGATCTTATCTGAAATATCTCCTAAATCTGATTTTTTATTTTTTCCAAGTTCAACACTCAAATCTATAGCACTTAACATTTATATTTACCTGACGACTCTTTCCTTCATTCATTCCTTTTTCCTTTCTTCTCATCACCAACCAATGTGTAAGCCTCTTGGGAGAAAAGACTTATCCTGATTTGTTCACTGCTAAATACCCAATTCCTATAACACTGTCTGTCATGCAACAGGTACTTAACACTTCATATTGAGCAAATTATTGATCATCCCCTTGCTCAGACTGCAGAAAATACAATGGATATTACCATTGATGAATTCCGTTATCAAGGATCATTAAAACTCCTTAATACTTTGAGAAATACTTGGTTCTTCATGTGAGTTTTAGTAAATTTTCTTATTATTCTTCATGTTTATTCTCAAGATAGCTTTCTTGCATAAGACTTTGTCAACCTATAATTTTGTTAAGTGCACAATCTTTATAATGTCTTTATTCTTCTTATACTACTCATCTGATAAAGATCCCTGGGCTTATATTATATCTGTCAAACCTTTAAACACATTGCATTGACAAAAGTCATTCCATGAGTGAAAATACACTGAATAATATTTTACTAATACTATTCAGTTCACTCTTATTTTTCAGGAAAGGTATTAATTATGGCTAATAAAAAAGATATCAAAAAAGAACAAAAATAATATATCTGGAACATATTTTATGACTACTTTATACCATGAGTCATCTTGCCTATTTAAACTAATTTTTTATATTTTATATGCTCCCAAACACTTGAATTCCCATGTCCAAGGTTTTATGATTAACCCTAAATATTTCTAAAAGCAATTACAAAAATAAGTGAGTATATTAAGTTTAGTTATCCATTGAGAATTTGAATTATTTTGCAAGAAATTGTGATCGCACTTACTTGTTTTAAGTCCCCTTTGAAAGAAGAGAACTCCAAACTGGGCATCTACCCATGTTACCCAAGAACAGAAAACTGAAAACTCTCAACAGCCACAGTGAGAAGTGAATTGAAACAGTATGCCAGGTGATCAAGGCAAGGCTATAGAGGTCTTAATGAGACTATTGTAAAAGGAGTAGAAACAATGAATGAATTATTTCTTTGTATCCCCCCCCTAACTGAAGTCTTTTATCTAAAGAGGTAACTCAGCCCTTGTCGACTCTGTACTTCTGTATTCAAATATAAAATTGGATCCATATTTTCCACAATGGTGCTCTGTCCACCTAACAATGGCTTCCTTTGTGGATGGTTCTCTCTAACGCTGATTTTTATTTCATTTGATCAGAGATTCTGCTTATTTCAAATCATACTCCCTCAAGGAAAAAGCTGCACGTTACTGTGCCCGTTCTTTCTTCTTAGCTCCAAATTCACCCTGCACTATATACTGCCTGATAAGAAACAGAAGCCCTTTAAGCATGTCTGCTTTAATGTGAGCATGATGCTACGTTTTCTCAGTAGAGATCACTGGAGAGACATGATAGGAGGGAGGGCCTTCTCTGACTACTCTGCATTGGTCAGCAGAATGGGCATGAGGACATCTTACAACATAGAATGCCCACAGAATGCCCCTTAGTGACACTGCAGCCTCAGTTCTGCAGGGCAGTCCCCAGACCCTCTGCATGCTACTATCTACTGTTGCTGATCTCTTTTTCTCCATCTGTATTCTAGCAGGTTGTTGCCTCCTGGCCCAGTAACTAGGGCCCAGTAACTAGAGCCCAACGCTGACTTGGGCAAGTTAGCAAACTTCTCCACTACCTTGTGGGTTAAACTAAACCTTCAAGGAGTGATGAGCTCCAGCCTTGGGATGGAGCCTCCCTTATCAATTTGTCCTTTCTTAGATACTCTATCCATGATGTCTAGGATAGCACATACAGTTTCTTTAAATTGTATAGTTCTACTCTTATTAAAATTGAATAATTCTTTACATTAGATTATGTAGTTTCTATTTCCTGATTGGCATCTAGCATTTAGCAAACTTGATAACACATAATGTGCTAAGTTTATTCATTAAGGAAACAATTAATTCCATGCCCTATATTCTAACTTGGTTTCTTCTCATCATTCACTACTAGGTTACTCTCATGAACTCATTTCCAGTGAGTAGGAACACTTACCTCCTGAGTTCCTATAGCATTTTTACCTGTCTCCCAGTTAATCAAATATGTTTTTACTAAGCTTCCTTAACAGTCCAGTTTTCTCTCATATTTTAATAAATCAAATGGAGGCAAATCCTACCTTTTACTTGACTTTTCGATGCTAAATAGCTACTTGATCCTAGTATTTCTCGGCCACACATGAGTATTAAGAAATAAATCCCTTCTCTGATTCCTATTAAACCTAACAGACATTAATTTATGCAGTAAGTGGATTTTACCCTTGGCATTAAACTTATTCGGTTAGGAACTTTAAAGTTCATTAAATAAAATTCAAGTCTGTTGATATCCAAATGACTTTTCACATACGACAGAATGCATGCAACTGCTTGGCAAAAACCAATATTTAACGCCTGTCATTGTTTAATCCAATCGTGATCCAGTTTTATCTTGGATGTGACTGCAGAATATAGATATTTTGAGAATCACTTTATAGGTAAGCAGTGTTTTACTAGAAACTAGTAGTGACTTTTATCCTTCATGTTTCAAGAAACATTGAGGCATTTAAGGTTTAAGAAACGTCGATTAAGAGAGAATAGTAAAAGTGTGCTGCTTGAAAATTTTAAATAGTGATCTACATTATCTAAAATGAGAATTTTAGAATAAAATCATGATTTCCAAAGCTAGTAACACATTTATATTATTATATTGTTATATTTATATTGTGAGTTTTAGAAAGCACATCCTCTGCTTAAAGCACTATCTTTCGTGTTTTGGCATAAAAAATGAATAAGATAAAATTTTGTATTCAAGAAAAGTGAATATCTAGTGGGAGAAGATAAACAAAAACAAAAACATTACAAATTAGATCATGAGAATCTGGAAAACATTGAGTGTAAGCCAAGTACAAAAATCAATCAATCAAACAAACAAAACTCCTGGAACTAATAAGCAATTATACCAAGGTTGTAGGACACAAAGTTAATATGTAAAAGTCAATCACCTTTTAATATCCCAGCTATGAGTCAGTGGAATTCAAAATGAAAAAACTACTATCATTACAATAACACTCCCCATAATGAAAATCTAAAAATATATCTACATCTATATGAGAAAACCTACTTACCTCTAATGAAAGACTCAAACAGAAACTAAGTGGAGAATATTTCATGTTCCTTAATAGGAATACAGACTATCTTCAAGATGCCAGTTCTTCATTACCTAATTTATAGATTTCATGCCATACCAATAATAGTCCCAGCAACTTATTTTGTGGGTATCTACAAAAGTATTCTAAAGTTTATATAGAGACAAAGAATAGCCAACACAGTATTGCAAGATAAGAACAAAGTTTGAGGACTGACACTACTCAATTTCAAATCTTACTATAAAATCACCATGATGAAGACAGGGTGGTACTAATGTACAAGTTATTTTGTATAATAGTGGGTGGTACAAATATACAAGTTATTTTATATAATAGTTCTATATTAAATATATATTAATTATTAGTTATTATATATATTACACAAAATCGTTACTGTATCATAGTTATTATACAGTAACTATTAAACCTTTAGCAATGTGAAAACAATCATTTAAAAAATGAACCAATAATCTGAATAGTCAATGGGGGAAAATGCTGAATATTTCGCCAAAGAAGATATACAGATGCCAAAAACCATATGAAAACATGCTCCACTGCATATGTCATTGGAGGGTAGAAATTAAAACAATGTGATATCATGACACAACTATTAGAACAGCTAAAATTCAGAACACTTCCAATACCGAATTCTCATGAAGATGCAAGACAACAGAAACTTGTGTTCATTGCTGGTGAGAATGCAAAATGGTACAGCCACATTGGAAGACAGTTCCGTATTTTCTTATAAAAATTAACACACTATTATAGTAATTGTTCACCTTGGTATTTACCCAAAGCAGTTGAAACTTATGTCCACACAAAACCTTGCACAAGGATATTTATAGCAGCCTTCTCCATAATTGCTAAAACCCAGAAGTAACTAAGCATTCATTCCTTCAGTAGACGAATGGGTAAGTAAACTGTGGTATGCCCAAACAGGGGGGTATTATTCAACATTTAAAAAAAAATACATTATCAAGCCATAAAAACACATGAAGAAACTTAAATGCATATTACTAAGTGAAAGAAGCCAATCTGAAAAGGCTACACACTAATTCAATTATACAACATTCTGGAAAAGGCAAAACTATGGAGATGGTTAAAAATAATCAGTGGTTGCCTGGGAGTAGGGGGAGGGAGGAGTAAAAGGCGGAGCACAGAGATTTTTTTAGGATGTGAAACTTCTCTGTATCATGCCATATGGTGGATACATGTCATTATCTACTTGTCCAAACCCATACGCTGTACAATACCAAGAGTGAACCCTAATGTAAACTAGGAACTTTGGGTGATAACGGTGTGTCAGTATAGGTTCATTCATTGTAACAATGTCCCCCTCTGGTGGGGGATGCTGCTAATGGGGGAGGCTGTGCATGTGTGGGGATGGGGGTCTATGGGGAGTCTCTGTAGCTTGCATTTAATTTTCCTCTAAACCTAAAATTATTCTAAAAAATAAAGTCTACTGGGGGGGGGGGGGAAATTTGCCCACAAGTCCCCCTGTCCACCACAGATGAAAATAAAACTACTAAGATATGATCTGCTTGGGGAGGAGAGGTGGTCAGTCTCTCAGAGGAGAAAGGCCAAGAACCCCTTCCTCAATGGATTGTATTAGGTTTGTAATACACAGGAATACAAGTAAAGCTCATCAATCAATGTCAGGTGGTAAGGATCAAACAGCAGATAACATTTCAAAGAAATCTGAGGGCTTAATCTGAGCCAGTGTCTGTCAGGTAAGGGGATTGCAAAAACTTTGGGAGACATACTCATTTCCTGCTCGGACCCTTATCACATGAATGAAAGCACTCTTATCATCAAAGCAGGTTTCACAGGACTTTACGAATTCTTTCTTATGCCCAATCACCTGGAACTAGTTCTAGCCAGCAGAGATCTGTACCACCCTCCCTGTCATAGATTTTTAGGCTTAAGTGGATTAGAGCCAGGAAGCGCTTCTCCAAGATGGAAATGGGGACTCAGGCTATGTCATAATCGCTGGGGGGTGAGGGTCCATCACTCCCTCTCTGCTGCAGCACCCTGAGTCCTCCCTTGATGGCCTCCCAAGTGATTGCGTCTGGCTTAGGTTGTCCCCCCTCTGAGGGGTCTTACCCGTCACTGACTAACCGACCAAGCATTGGGGGCCAGAGATGGATGAAGCAGCAGCAGCGCTCCTGCCAGGGAGATCAGCTTTGTCTCCTGAGTGGCTCACATTCCCGAGGTCGCTCACTCAGCCTTATCCATGGGGGGAGGTTACAACTCCTGAAACCAGGCAGAGCGGTTCCCAACACTCTACTTCAAAACAAAACAAAAACCTGATTCAGTTTTTAATTAAAATTCATGTTATAATGGGAAATGATGTAGAAAACTTTTGGAGGAATTGTATAAGCTAGCTAATATTTTCAGTAAAAATTTTCATTTTTAACACAAAATGATTATACGTTGACTGTCAGCAAATTTATAGACTTTATATAAAAATATAAAGAGTAAACTATAAGGACAGTTCTTACCTTATCAAGTATCCATCTTAGGCTTGGATTAAGTATGTATTATTAAAATGTTGGTGTGCCTTTTCCAAGACCATATTCTCATATTCACTTGTCAACATTACACTGGTTTTTATTAGGATGTATAGTAAAAAAACAAGGACCTTTTTAATTCTTATTTATTATTTTATACTTCTTCACAGAACACTTCTTAGCACATATAACTCCATGATACATGTTCGTCCCATTATAAGTGAATTTATATAGATGTATGTGTGCATGTACATAGAAAAAACACAACCAGTCTATATATTTGAAATCTTGTTTCATATCCATATTATTGATTTAAGTAGCTACCTGGTACCATAATTACTGAGCCAGTCTCCAAAAGATGGAGTTTGGGATTGCCAATAACTATTGCCTAGTATATACAATTGAATATGCTGGTACAAGTACCTTTGCATGGTTTTAGAACTGGTAGGTCAGTGTGTACATGAGTTTTGCATTTTGGTGAGTTATGGACTAGTTCTATTCCAAATGGATGGAGCAGTTTATGTCTTCTGAAAATGGTGTGGCTAATTAAGGGTTGCATTAAACTTCAATTTATAAAGTGGGGTCTTTGTCAGAGAGCGAGACAATCTCTAAAACTCAGCATTTAAATTCTCTCTTACTTAGGGTACTTATTGTCTTTAATGAGTAAACAGGGAAACTAATTCTGAATTGCCTCTAATTGGGGGCCACAGCATCTGCTTGCAATGAGTGAAAAATGACAGAATCTAATACCTCTTATCCAAAATCCAAGAATTCGTGCATTCAGTTTCAGTGTCCTTTCTATTTACTCACTTCCTCATTAATTCAGTTCCTTGGTAAGATAAGAGTTTTTGAGTACCTCTTAGTTACCGATCACTTATTTAAGGCTAGATGATCAGACAGTTTCTGAACTTAGGGAGTTAATGGTCTTGTGGGAAGTTTGTATAAATAGCATTTGTGCTAGGTGGCAATGGCTGTATTTTGATAATATAAATGAAGGGTGCACCGAGAACACAGATTGGCCACATAATTACATCTTGGATGATGTGGTAGCAGTCTGTCATGACCTTGAAGAGAAAGTGATGGGCAAGCTGATATCTGAAAAAAAAAAGTGACACTTAGGTAGAGATTAGTCAGTATAGTTACCCAAGAAAAAGATGAACAGTGCCTGTATTTCTTGAAGAATTTGCTAAAGTAACTAAAAAACAAACAAAAAATATTTGAATGAGTATTGAGAATTTGACATAATAATGTTATTTTCCCAATGTTTTTTTTTCTGAAGCATATTGCAAGTTTAAGACAAAAATTTTTAAAGATTTTATTTATTTTTAGGAAGAGGGAAAAGGAGGAAGAGGAACATGTGTGTGGTTGCCTCCCATGCGCCCCCTACTGGGGATCTGGCCCATGACCAAGGCATGTTCCCTGACTAGGAATAACACCAGCAACACTCTGGTTCAGAAGCTGGCACTCAATCCATTAAGCCACACCAGCAAGGGCTAAGCTAAGTTTTTAAAAAATAAAATATTATCTTGCTACATTCTTAGTATATTCCAGTTTCTACTAAAAATTGCAGTATTTATGTTTTTTTTTCCAGTATAGGTTTTTGTGAAAAATATTCCTTGAACACTCCTTAAATTTCAACGGAATTTTTCATGCAAAGATCTTCAGCAGCTATAGCTTAAAAACTGTGTTTGAAGTAAATTAATACTTGTTTATAATTTATCAGTTAGAAATATATAACCTTCTTTTAGTAAGACCCACAAGTTTCAAGAAGTAGCCAGTAAAAATGTAGGAAACACATGTTTGTTATCTGAATTTATAGGCTGTTGAACAAACACATAGGCCTTACAAAAATAGTATTAGATCTTATAAAGCATACTTGAAGTAAAATGTCATTGCTCATTTGGAAACTCCTTATTTAATAAATCATATTTTTCCAGAAATGAATTCACACTATAAGGATGTCTAGTACTAATGTGATAGAATTTGAATGTTCTCTCTTATTCCAAATAAATTCTTCTCATGAGATATGTGAGTTAGCCAATAAAGAATACGTAAAGACCAATACACTCTCCCAGTTATTTACTTCATTTCTAAATAAGGCGTGGACCAAATGAATGAACAGGCAAACACACTCCCATTCATCGTAGAGTGTTTTTGTGATACCTCCTCCAGGAATACGGCTGCAAAAGTCAGCATTGCATATTTCAGGAATGCCCTGGCTTTGTTCCATTTCTTCCCAGTTACAGCTCTTTATTTTACTTGGAACACTTTGCATGGAAGGTGTAAGTAGGTACCTGAAGAGCATACTAGAAACAAGTACATAATTAACCTTCTAAAAATCCACAAATATAAACATCAAGCCAAATAATCAGTTCTTTTTGCAAAAAAAAATATTTTCATATATTTTATTACATAAGGCAAACACAAGTTTAGCATTCTATGGAAGAATAACATATAAAAATATTGCTATGTCTTGCTGTTTACATATTTGGGAGAGATAGTAAAAGGATAGGAAAATTTAAACTAAGGCAAGGCCATCGTGAAGATAAATCTGTTTTCCACAGCTATGTTCCCTTCTGGCCATGAGGCCTATTGTGAGATTCCTTCCTAGAAATGAGCTCGTTCTGAAGGTTACTCTTGCCTGATATTTTTATCATAATTTTATAGGTATAAAGATGATAATGCTTAAAATATATTAAAAAAATAGAATATATTAAAAAAATAGAATATATAAAGAAATTTACATTTTCCCCCTTAGTGTTGAGTAAAATTGATCAGATGCTCTGAAATTTTCAGCAGGATTCTAATCTAACACATAGTCCTGGCAGATTTGCGTAGCTCTCATTTTCGATGGCCTTCCACGAATGATTTGTGTTTGTCACATGCACAAGTTTTTGTTCCTGAGTGATCTCCCCATAGAACACATAGGATTTCTAGTTTGAAAATCTTTTATAATTAAACGTTTAAGCTCTAGTGAATACACTAGTCCCTGGCCGCACCAATTATAACAGCTGAAAATGTCATTTTATTTTATGTAATAGGATAGGTACCCATGGACTCTCGTTATTTGTCAAGGGGTGCACACACACCAAACATAGAAGAAGAAACAAAAACAAGAGCGATAGCATTTTCCACTGCTTTCCTGTAGTATGGATGTGATGAAAGGACCAGAAGGAGAAATTTTATACACATGTGGGGAAAAAAGGGCCACATACTAAACGTGACAAGCTCAGGGGAGGCCTGTGTGGTAGACTGTATAAACTTAGAGGCCAAAAGTAGCCACCTGTGATGGTGTGCACATAAAAAATCCCAACTAAATAAGAGTTATGGTGACTATACGCCTATAGCTTCCTTGAGCATGTTCAATCTTTACCTTAAGTGAACTAAGGNAAGGAGAAATTTTATACACATGTGGGGAAAAAAGGGCCACACACTAAACGGGACAAGCTCAGGGGAGGCCTGTGTGGTAGACTGTATAAACTTAGAGGCCAAAAGTAGCCACCTGTGATGGTGTGCACATAAAAAATCCCAACTAAATAAGAGTTATGGTGACTATACGCCTATAGCTTCCTTGAGCATGTTCAATCTTTACCTTAAGTGAACTAAGGTGACATACCTTGGGAATGTCAGAGTAATCCCCTCTCTCTGGACCTCTGTGGGCACACCCACCAGACTAGAGCAGGAGAGCACAACCCCTCATTGTTATCCAGTTCCCTGCATAGCATCTCTGTGTGCTGTAAATGTTACCTACCCTGTACCCACCAATGTATAGTAAGTACATGTGTCTGTTCTCACCTGTGTGCCATTTCAGAGATTTCCTCACTGTGTTTTCTCCTGCTGGCTTAATCTGTCACCAATAAATTTCATGCAACCTCCCTTAATGTCTCCTCCTTTGATTCTAGTGTATAAAATAAGCGACAAAACTGCCATTCTCTGGAGCATTTTCACAATTGGTTAAAATCTTGCCTCCCGGTATTTGTTGTCAGTTTGACTCAAATAAACTCACAAAAATTCTCTACAAGTTTGGATGTTTCTTACGTCTGACAACAGTAATTTGTACTTATGTGGAATTTTCAGGTGTGTCGTTTTCACGTGCTGCCTGGCAGCATCCTATAATTTTTCTTCAGTTTTGCTTTTCTATAATTTAGGATGAAGCCCTATAATTTATTTTCTGAGTTATGTCTATGGAGAAATTTACCAGCTGTGTTACCTCATGTCTAAAAGATACTTCATTTCAATTTGGTTTTTATGGAATTTTTTTAAAATTTCCTGTTAATCCTCATTCAGTGAATCTCAATCACAGTGCAACAAGAAATTTCCTGCCCAAATCATTTAAAGGAGATTGTCCTCTGAGAGTCAACCTTTCTGAAGTGNATGTCTAAAAGATACTTCATTTCAATTTGGTTTTTATGGAATTTTTAAAAAATTTCCTGTTAATCCTCATTCAGTGAATCTCAATCACAGTGCAACAAGAAATTTCCTGCCCAAATCGTTTAAAGGAGATTGTCCTCTGAGAGTCAACCTTTCTGAAGTGGTTATTTTGTCAAAAATCACTCATGACCATGAAAAGAAAAAATACAAAATTCATGGAACATTTTGATACAATATAAAAACATCTGAGCTCACCAAAATGAAAACTTTTGGAAACACTTTAGGAGTAGAACTAAGAAGGTCACATTCAAGCCACGAATCTCACCCTAATCCTTATTCTTTTGGCAGATAAAACTTCTTTTCTCCATGAACAGAAGTTTATCACTATGAGGATTTATAGGCTCATGTCCTTATCTTTCATGTGTAATTTAGGTAAATATATTCCACTTCGGATTCATAAAGTTACTTTTTTGTGTGATTTTTATTTTGTGTCCACACAAACTCTCTTTCATTTTAAAGGCTATAAACTTTATATCAGAGGGGTTGTAAATATGCACATATCATTCATACTGCTGATGTCAATCAGAATTGAAATGAAGGCTGTAAACAGTTCAGTCACTGGTTATTGTGTAAATCAATTTCCATACGAATGGTATGTGCTTATTTACCTTTCTGCTATAAATTTAACTCTTTGAAGGTAGAAGAGAGTTTGTGCGAATACAAAATAATCACAATAAAAAGTAATCTTATAAACCTAACTGGAATATATTTACCTAAATGGCACATAAACAATAAAATTATTATAAGGAAGGTAATTCTGGAAACTAGATCAAATTCATAATTGAATTTGCCAGGTAGTTGAGTTACTTTAGGTACTTTAATACATGGGATGGAAATGGAGTATTCACAACCTCTGTATGGGCAACTCCTAGAGTTCCCAAACTGAGGATACCCATAGAATGACTGACACAGGCAGCTGTCTTCCCTTAACAATAGAAGTAAATATAGTGGAGTACATGACCTTGTAAAAGAACTCAGAGTCTGTTCCTTTATTGTGAATTTTATTAACATCCTGGGGCTTCCGTAGCTAAATAGACTTGGTGGCTTAAAACAATGGAAATTCATTCTCCCACCATTCTGGAGGCCATAAATCCAAAAATCAATCTCTCTCTGCTGTAATCAAGGTGTCAGTAGGGCTGTCCTTCTCTGGAGGCTCTAGGGGAGAATCCCTTCCTTGTCTTGTCCAGCTCTGCTGGCTTTCTCTGGCTTGCGGCCACATCCTCCAATCCCTGCTTCTGCAATTGCATTATCTTCCGGCTGTGTTAAATCTCCTTCTGCCTGCCTCATATAAAGACAGTTTTATTATCAGGCCCTACTCTGATAATCCAGAATAATATTCCTGTCTCAAGATCTTTAATCATATCTGTGATGATGCCCCTCCCCCCCTTTTTAAGGTAACATTTACAGGTTCTCCTGTTTAGAAGCTGACACCTTAGGGTGGCCATTATTTAGCTAACTGCAGTCATGAACAATGAAAAGACTCTTGTGATACTTCAAAAATATTCATTGAGCTCAGTTTTCATGAATTTTAAAATGTGCTAATTGCTGATATTTCAATTTCTTGAGGATATCTTGACCTCCTTGTTATGATCAAAGAGCAAAGAGATCTAGAAAGAGAAGTTTGTCCAAATATTTATGATTCCCAGCCAATTCACTGAGTTACCAACCTCTTTCAGGAGAAAGTGACTTCCAAGTGGTCATACCAGCTAGCACAGGAGAAGAAATCGAAGTCTGTGATGTTTATATTGGTTCCAGTAAAAGCCAGAGAGAGAGATGCAATACTCAAAGACCCCAACCTGCAGTCCCAAGATATCTTTTCTTATTTACAACTCAAATTCCTTAGATTCTGTGCTAACATATTTTTCAAAAACTTCCATTATCCTTATGAAAAAAATATAATAAATATTTTTATTTCATGTAACAAACTTTTGATGGGAAACAAAGAATAAGATAGCAAAACCAAAGGGAAATTAGTAGACTGACCTAGTAAATATATTTTTTAAATGTTTTAATCTTGATCTCCAAATTAGTAACATTTCATATAAAAAAAGTTTTTGTAATAGACTGAAGGGAGTTGTTTAATTACAGCATAAAAATATGATAAAAGTAGTTCATTTGGTGAAAATTCTTAAATGAATTTGTCAAATGATTTCATCACTGTCTCTTACATATTACTTTCAACTGTTTAAAAAGAAGCAAAAACCCTTATTTTTATGGTTATCATTTGAAAAATTATCAAATTTTAAATATGCAAAAGCTTTATTGAAGAGTGATGAATTAATAAGAGATCATTAATAAGTAGGACTTTTTACATTGGAGTAGGTTCAAAAATTTATAGCAATGCTTCACTGAAATATTTGTGAATATCTAAAAGCTAACTGAATTTTCTTTTTTTTTTACAATTTCTACTTTCCAAGAAAAAATATACAAAAAGCAATTAATTTATTTGTTTAATGCAAATGAGAAAATAGTGTTTGAAGCATTTACAGCAAAGCAAAATGTTTACATAAGAAAACTTTTACTCATTTGTGGCAGTTGGGATTATAATCCGGACTCAAAATACTTTTATTTGCATTAAGAATCATCCCACATGGGCCTGGCTGGTGTAGCTCAGTGGATTGAGCACGGGCCTGCGCACCACACGATTGCGGTTTGATTCCCAGTCAGGCCACATGCCTAGGTTGCAGGCCAGTTCCCAGCAGGGGACTCACAAGAAGCAACCATACATTAATATTTCTCTCCTCTCTTTCCCTTCCTCTCTAAAGACAAATAAATAAAATCTTTAAAAAAAGAAGAATCTTCCCACATGAATTAAGATGCCAATTTTATCACCTACTTTTAAATAGTCTGAGGACATACTGTAATGTACATTTTTTAATCTTGCAACTAAACTTTCCAAGATTTTATTGTGAAGGGTTGTAGAATTTCCAAAATAACTAAAAAATCTCCACTCTGGGTAAATGTTAACTAGTTTCCATGGTGTAATAGAATGTAGATGCAGGCAATTTAGGTTTATATCTGGAAAACATCCTGACTAACTGGGGAGTTTCATTTAGTTCCTTATGCCCTTTGATTCATTGCTTTCTCATTTCTTCATTAAGGTGAGTGAATTGTCACAGTCTTTCAGTCAATGGAAAATATAACAAAGTAATTGAAGTAATAACAAACATATAACCTCATATCTGACAAAACAAAACAAAATGAAGACACAAACAAACCCCCCAGTCTGGTCATGATGGCTTCAGGTTTAATACTCAGTGGTTCACAGAGCAAAGCAGGATACAAAGAATGTGATAATTGGCTATCTCTAAAGTTTTGATTTTGTTTATAAAACGATTCTTGCTTCAAGTTGACTACAGCTATTTTAGATTGTATGAGTACAAAATAAGCAAAGATAAAAGAGACTATGACTTTCAATCTCGTCTCTCTGCCTACCTGTTATCTGTGAATTCTCTCTCCTCCTATTTCAAAAAGCATCCTAGCTGACCCTGATTTAAACCCCATTACCTGAAATTTGGTAGCATAGTTGTTGTTTTTTTGTTTTTTGTTTTTTTTTTGCTAAATTGATCTTTAGTAAAGTGAATAAAATTGCCACATGTGGTATAAATGATTCAACTAAGGTACTTTAGATATGAACAATTAACCAAGTTTTTCCAAAGGAGTTGCCATTGCATTGATAAATAATTATTGTAAAATATCTAAGAAAACCAAGTGCATAACAAATATTAGCTATTGTTAAAATTTTAGTTGTACATAACAACTGAGGGAAAATTTGAATGGTTCATTACCAATTTTTATAGCAAATGTAAACTGAACATGCTGTCTGTTGAAGAATTAGCTTATTACTATTTTACCTCACATGTCTGCCCAAAGTGCAACCCTTGTCAGCAACAGTCTTTCAGAGTAGGAAGACAAACAGAAACTTTTTTGATGTATTTTATTCATAGTGTTTTTGTGACCTAGCAACTAGAAAACCAACATAACTGGCTGCATAATTTTATAGAAATTTTGGTTCAGAACATTTTTGTCACAAATTACACATAACATTTTATTGAATTATACTAAGCTATGCCCAGCTTGTGGTTACCAGGATAAAATAATCAAGAAATACTTATCAAACAGTAAGAATAAAGTATTTTTAATTTATATTATTCATAAAACCTTGATGCTTTGCATGTTTATAAACACGTATATAATTTACTTTTCATGAAAAAATATCCATTTCTATAATTTCATTAGTTAGAAGATTATAATATGGGTACGAAAGTGTCAGTCCCACTTAGCTGTAGGACTAAAGACTAAAGACATTTCTTGTGACTTACTTCCTAAGTGATTTTGAATTAATGTCTCTGGATATCCTATAGTTTGGCAATATCCCTCATAGCCAATGTCAATTTCACATTTATTTAACAAAATGTATTTTGGGATATTTATATTAGTCTAGCATTTTTTTCTGCTGTGCTTTGTTAAAAAAATCCTGATGTAAATGAAAATGAGTTGGTGATTAAAAGTAAGTTCTAAAAATGTTATAGCTATCTGGTATTATTTTATATGACAAAGACATTTATTTTGATAAAAAATGATTTCTTAAAATAATGGAGATGGAAAGGGGGTACGTTTTAAACAGAAGTATGGGAAAATAAAAGCTAACTCTTCAGTATTGCTGTTTCCTTCACAAATTATGGCATGCTTATTCTGCATTTATATAAATAGTTAAAATATCTCAAGTTAAAATTACTCAAGGGGGTGAAATTAGACAGTTTTAGTGTATAATAACAACTCTCATATTGGCTCTTGTTTTAGTTTACCAGTATAGCAGTGAAAAAAAAACAGTGAGTAGAAATATATATATCATATTACATTACAAATAAAAGATGTACAACATTAAAAGCTTTCACCTCAGGCAAAAGCTTTCTTTCTATATGATGTAAACTAAACTAATCTGTGAGTGTATATTTCTCAAGTAGGTCCAAGAGTAAGATCTTACAATGATATATTTTGGAAATAATATTTATTGGCATATTTTCATATTTATTTGCTTCAAAGGAACATAAGTTAGATTGACAGCATGCTGTTCTATATTGACAATGGAAGCCAGACAACAATGGAACATTTTTAGTGTTCTGAAACAAACAAATGAAAAAGTAACTAAAGGTTTAAGAACTCTATCCCTTTTGAAAGAACTTTTAAAAAATTAGGGTTAAAAATATTTTCAGAATGAAATTATTTGCCATGTGAAGAATCTCACTAAAGAAATTTTAAAGCACTTACCTCTGATATAAAGATATAACCACTAAGGTTGTGAGATACAAGAAGAAAATAAACAGCAAAAAATGGTATACACATGTTATATGTATAAATAAATACTGGCTTAATAAATAATTGTGATAATAATATATGGTAGAGCTAAAATAAATGAGAATATTAAAATCATGAAACTTATAAGCCTGACAATTCATAAATATGTACAATGTCAAAATGTTGACAAAAATGTATATTATCTAGAAGGGAGAAAGAGCTATTTCATGATTTTAAATTTATATAAATTCAACATGCAAATTTTATTTTCTTGGGTAATCACAAAAATAACTTAAAAAAAGGTACTGTCAATGACTTCTGTTATAATTTGACCTCAAACCTCTTTCTTCCCCATACCTCTTTCTGCTTGGTATTTTCTGTAGACTCCATTTCTGTTTCATAGGTTATCTTATTGGCCAACTTTCTGCTGATTTAGCCAATGGAAGGTACTTATGGGAACCTAAGAATAGGAGGAAGAGAAAAGCCTATGTCTTACTTTTCCTCTCCCTCTCTCTCTCTCTCTTTCTCTCTTTCAGGCAATCTGTTTGGAAACAGTCAAGTCTCCTTTTATGGTTCAAATCTTCCAGAGTTGCCCAACATAATCTCTGCTTCTGCTGGGTAAGACCAGCACTAGGTTTCTATAACTCTGCCTCCAATGTTATCATCCCTAGCCTAGACAGGGTAAATTCTGGTTAGCCATACTTCCTACTCTTTAGCCTCAAATATTCCATCATGTGGATAACCAATTTCCTAAATTAATTTTACCTTTAACAATATAAAAAATGTTTTCTATATTCAAGTTGAATTAAAAAATATATAGAAGACAAGTAGAATAATAAAACACAAATAATTGGCACATTAAGATAATTGAGTTCTATCCAATAATACTTATAAAGTTATACATTCTAGATAACATATTTAATAGAAAAAGTATGGTGGACTGTCAAACAAAGGCAGAAACTAAAGGGCCTTTTGCCCTTGAAAGAAAGGTAGCTCACTGGGTTTCACTGACTTCTTCATGGCTTTTTTTTTCCCGAGGACACCCCTGAGTCTGAACAACATGTGTGGAATAGGATGTGTGAGTACTTAGGTTGGAAGTGTCAGAATCTGGACCTGTTAAATCAGTTGCAAATTAAGGGAAGAGATCCTGAAAAGAATCTTTCACGGGAGATACCCCCATATGTTTGTTTAAATTCCTTTCAAATTCCTGGTTCAACTATGAGTTGCACATTTGTCAGGGAGAAACCAGTGCATCCAAATAAGTTAAATGGACTTGGTAAACAGCCCAACATTACACAACATACTCTAACAAAGCATAAGATCAAACCTCCAAAGAATTTAAGTCATAAGCTAATCATCTAACTGCTGTATCAAGAATTAACACTGAGACTTCCAGCCAGCATGGAGGTGTAGGTAGACACACTGTGCCTCCTCGCACAACCAAAATAAGGACAACAACAATTTTGAAACAAAATAACAACCAGAACTGACAGAAAATAGAACTGTATGGAAATCAGACAACTAAGGAGATAAAATAGACACATTCATCCAGACCAGTAGGTGGGGTGGAATTGGGCACCCAGGTGGAGAGGGGTTGAGGCACAAAAAGCGGTCGCACCAGGTGCGAAAGTCACCCCCTGGCATGCAAGATGGCAGCAGGCAGACCCTGGGCATTGGGTGGCAATGGGCAGACCCAGAGAGGCAGCAATGGTGAAGCAGGGCACTGCACACAAGGAAGCTGGGTGACAGGGTAGTCCCACATTTGTGCACAGATAAACCAGGTGAAACTGGGGAGCGAGGCAGTTGCACAACCCAGGGTCCCAGCGCCAGGAAATAAAGCCTCAAAATACCGATTGAAAACACTTGTGGGGGTTGAAGCGCAGGAAGAGACTCCCAGCCTCATTGGAGAGTTCCTTGCAGAGACCCACGGGGTCCCAGAATGTACACAAAACCACCTACTGGGAATCAGCACCAGAAGGGCCCAGTTTGCTTGCGGGAAGCAGGGGAAGTGACTGAAATCTGACAGAGAGCAAAGCAAGAGCCATTGTTCCCTCTTGGACCCCTCCCCCTCATGTAGCATCCCAACCCAGCTGCTGGGTTGCCCCACTGTGGTGAACACCTAAGACTCCGCCCCTCATACATAACAAGCATGACACGACCAAAAGAAATGGCCCAAATGGAAGAATAGATCAAAGCCCCAGAGCAAATACAACTGAGCAATAAAGAGATAGCCAACCTATCAGATGCACAGTTCAAAGCACTGGTGATCAGGATGCTCACAGAATTGGCTGAATTTGGTCAAAAATTAGATGACAAAATGAAGGCTATGCTAAGTGAAATGAAGGAAAATGCACAGGGAGCCACTAGTGATGGGAAGGAAACTGGGACTCAAATCAGTGGAATGGACCAGAAGGAAGAAAGAAACAACCAAAGAGAACAGAATGAAGAAATGGGAATTCAAAAAAGTGAGGAGAGGTTTAGGAACCTCCAGGTCATCTTTAAATGTTCCAACATTGAATTATAGAGGTGCCAGAAGGGGAAGAGGAAGTGCAACAGGTAGAAAACTTGTTTGAACAAATAATAAATGAGAACTTCCCCATTCTGGCAAAGGAAATAGACTTCCACAAAGTTCAGGAAGCTCAGAGAGTCCCAAAAAAGTTGGACCCAAGAAGGAACACACCAAAGCACATCATAATTACATTACCCAAGACAAAAATGGAGGAGAGAATCCTAGAAGCAGCAAGAGATAAGGAGACAATTACCTATAAAGGAGTTCCCATCAGACTGTCAGCTGATTTCTCAGAAGAGACCTTACAGGCAAGAAGGGGCTGGAAAGAAATATTCCAAGTCATGAAAGGCAAAAACCTACATCCAAGATTGATCTATCCAGCAAAGCTTTCATTTAGAATTGAAGGGTAGATAAAGTGCTTCTTGGATAAGGTCAAGTTCAAGGAGTTCATCATCACCAAGCCCTTATTTTATGAAATGTTAAAGGGACTTATCTAAGAAAAAGAAGATAAAAATATGTATAGTAAAATGACAGCAAACTCACAATTATTAATGATCACACCTAAAATAAAAACAAAAACAAAAACAAACTAAGGAAACAGCTAGAACAGGAACAGAACCACAGAAATGGAGATTTCATGGAGGGATAGCAATAGGGGAGTGGGAGGAGGTGAGAGGGGAGACAGGTACAGAGAATAAGTAGCATACATGGTAGTTAGAAAATAGACAGGAGGAGGGCAAGAGTAGAGTGGGAAATATAGAACCTAAAGAACTTATGATACATGGACATGAACTAAAGTGGGGCAATGTGGGTGGGACCGGGTGTGCAGGGTGGAGGGGAATAAAGTGGGGAAAATGGGACAACTGTAATAGCATAATCAATTACATATATAAGTTAATACTAATAAATGATACCAGATTCAATCTCTATAATGTGTAGTCCCCACTATTCAGTATAAAATAAAAGCTTACTAGATCTGCAGGCAACAGCTATAGATTATATTCAATGGGACTTTTGTTGTATCTCCTTATGAAAGCTTTCTTCCTCTGGAGAAGAGGGCATCAGACTCTGCAGAACACAGATACATGGGAATGCTTTTACTTCTACCCCCTGGTTCCTAGACCCATGTATTTTGCCTACTAGAATACGGTGCCATAGAAAGTTCTTTGGCTCTATGTGTATATTGCTTCCTGGGGGGTGATATTCCATCTGAACTAGTAATTCAACTTCATCTTCAACAGGCTGTTTCAATACACTTAGGCCCCCAGGCTCTGGGTGAAATGAGTAGATCATTCTATGTTCATTGGCTCATGTCACACCTCGTTCCCTCGATTTTGGGTCCCCTGGTTGGATGTAATGTTTGTGATATTCTGAGAGATCCATGCCACTGGGCAAACATATCTTAATCTTGTGGAGAGTGGATGGGGCTTCAGAGAGAGGAAAGGCAAACATAATATTTCTGTAAGAACAAATTTCTGGTCTTTCTTTGTGCATGATCTCATGTCTTTATGCCAAACATTTTCCATTTAATATCTGGTCTTTTCTTCCTAGGCCATTGACCACTTTGTCCTAGACAAACATTCACCACTACACGTAATTCCATATATAATCTCAGTAGACAGGCATTGGAAGGGTACGTTTGTTCATTTGCTTAGTCAGTGAAATCACACGATTAATGTGCTGATAGGTTTATCTGTTTTTCACTCTTATCCTAAGTGTTATGAATTCACAGATACCTTCGTAATTGATTTAACAGAAAAAAAAAGCCAGGAAATAAATGTGATAGTTTTTTCTTTTCCTATGGTTAGGAATTCTGCATTTGCTTCTCAAGGAAAGATTTTATCTGATTATTAGCCCTACATGTAAATCATATAAATTCATACTTCTTTTTAGTTTGGGAACTGGTGGTGGGAAAACCCCTTTTTTCCATGTTGAGATTTTAATAAGCACGCTTACCATACAATGGATTAAGATACAAAGTCATTATAGGTTTCATTTTGTCCATGGCTGATACTTCACGTGTACAAGAACCAAATGATATTTTCCTAATTAATAAATTAGTAAAAGGAGCAAAATCCATAAAAACATATTAGCCAAGGGGATGAGTAAAACTGAAGGACACGAGTCCAGAGTGGTCATCAGCAGCATAATGAGGTGTGAGACCTACGGACATTACTAAAGGGACACGGCAGCCACCTAACGAGGCTGCCAAGGAACCAGCTGCTGCTGTGGGGAGCTGTGGTGCACAGCTTGGCACCTGGGTCAGCATTTGGCATACGAAGAGAAAAACGACGGAGGGTTTAATAGGGTAGGGCAAATGGCACCCTTCCATCACTGTGCAGTCACCTTTAACAGATGAGTTTGAAAAGACTCATTCCTTTGAGAAGAGATAGGAATACAATGATGCCAGTATGTCAGAACATTACCATAGATGAAAATTCAGAATGAATTAAAATATGTCTTTTTATTATTGAACAATATTTTTAAAGCCCCCAGTACTTGTTTTAACCGGTTTTATGTATGTATGGAGATGAGAAGTTAATATTCTAAGTGCAGCAAATTTCTCCATACTTTAAAGATTTTATTTATTTATCTTTAGAGAGGAAGGGAAGGAGAGAAGGAGAGAAATATCAATGTATGGTTGCTTCTTGTGAGTCCCCTGCTGGGACCTGGCCTGCAACTCAGGCATGTGGCCTGACTGGGAATCGAACCTCGTGTGGTTTGCAGGCCCATGCTCAATCCACTGAGCTACACCAGCCAGGGCTCCTTTTTAAATTTCTCCATACTTTAAAGTTTAGCTATCATCTTGGTCATTATCAAATATAATCTAATTGTAATGTCTGTGGTACTCTGTGAAAGAGCCAGGTGTACCTCCTACTTTTTGAACAAGGAAATTCAAAATGGAATAGAAAGCCGAAATTCTAGGTCTTGTTCTGATTCAATATTTTATATAAATCATTCAACTTTTAGTCTTAATTTCTTATTTCCTAAGGATAGGGAAAAAAGTTCTTCTTATTTACCAAATATTCATTAGGCACTTAGAATAGTTCTTGTAAAATAGTTAGCAATACAAAAAAGATTCTTTTTATTTAGTCCTCCCAATTAGCTTACGATGTACACAGATTGATATGTTTACCAATTTACAGGCCTCAGTTTATTTATTTTTTAAGTTATTTATTTATTTACTTCTTATTTTTAGAGAGCTGGGAAGGGAGGGAGAAAGAGACAGAGAGAAACATCAAGGTGTGGTTGCCTTTCATGCACTCCTTCCTACTGGGGACCTAGCCTGCAACCCAGACATATGCACTGACTGGGAATCAAACCAGCGACCCTCAGTTCGCAGACCAGCACTCAATCCACTGACACACACCTTCCAGAGAGGTCTCAATTTAGAAAGCTATTTGTCTTGCTTAATAACATCATACAGTTCTTACAATGTGGTAGATAGACTGGAATCAAGAATTCATCACTTATCCAGTATAAGTCACACTGCTCTGTGGTATGTCTACTAACTTAGAAATGACTAGAAAATATAAGATATGATGAGTCTGTTAAGTATCCAAACTATCAATGTCAATTCTAGGAAACATTTTTTAAAGGAAATTCTACTAAGATTGGTAATGTCAGGGTCAGTCACTGTAGGGTGATGGGACAGACGAGGTTCTCAGTTAGAAAACGAACCAGATAGAAGGACATATGATTCTGAAAATGAGGCACATTGTCATCTTTAGAGAGGTCATCTAAAACAAGGGAAACAAGCATGCAAGAGAAAGATGAGTCGTGGTCGGGATATGTCTATGGGTCAAGCGTATGGGCACAGGATCCCAGAGTGGGCAATTCATACAAGATTTATCAGCATTCCTTGGAGGACAGCTGGACAAAAGGAGTGTTAGGTTGCACATATGTGAATACTTGAAATGCAGATTCCCCTTCAAAGCTAGAACAGTTTCAGCAAGACCTCAGTCAATAACAAGTGTTTAACTTTTCCGTTTTTGTGAAAACCAGCAAAGAATGATCATACCTTCATGAAACACTTGTGTGAGATCTGTATGAAAAAACTCATGATTTTTACTTTTGACAAGTCACCCGCATGTATCTGTAGTTTTATATAAAAGTGGTGTCATAATGCATGAGTCACTCATTTGAGTGCTAAACAAATCATATTCAATATGTGTTTCTTGGAAACAAAAATCTAAACTGTTTTCATTTGAAATGTGTTTTTTTAAAATCTAAAATACCACAATGCAGAATTTGTATATTCTAGGTAGTGGAAATAGTTTAAGAGACTTTGTGAGAGCTTATATTGCCAATCAGAAGGTGTATTTAATGCACCCATTTCTAAATAAGTCAAAAAAATACTAAACAAGAAGCACACATGTTAGAATGTAAATGTATATTGAATTAAGCTGTCTTTCATATTCAGCAGTACCATAGTTCCATTTCTGAAAGTCAGTGTATAAAAATTTATATGTGCAAAGGTACATATTCACAGTTTATTACCATAACATTTTAAATAATAGGAAAAATAGAAAGTGATGCAATGTTTAAAACAGGGTGTCCAACATAGGTAGCTGTCCAAAGAAAGGTAGCTCTGCCCATGGGCCACAGGCAGCCCAAGATGGATGTGAATGTGGCCTAATACAAAATTGTAAATTTGTTTAAAATATTATGAGATTCTTTTCTGTGATTTTGTGTCTCAGTGTATTTAATGTGTGGCCCAAGACAACTCTTCTTCTTTCAGTGTGGTGCAGAGGTGCCAAAAGGTTGGACACCCCTGGTTTCAAATAAATTCTGTATGTTTGTGTACACACTTACACGCATACAGGAGGTCTGTCCCCAAAAAGTCCAGCTATTGTTAATATAATGAGAATGGTTTGCATGATATGGACATAACCTGGCAGCCAAGAAGAGTGACTGGAATGAGCATGTGTGAACAATGATGACTTCACTGTACTAGTCAGTGGAGATAGTAGATGCCTTTGAGTGAGCATGTGCATTGTGTGGCCATTCAAAATGATTGAGCGAGTGGAATGTGAATCTGCATCAAATTTTATGTTAACTTTGAATATTCCTCCATGGAAAAATATCTGGGTGATTCAGAAGGTGTTCGAAGATGATGCAGTAAGTGTAGCACAGATAGAAGTGTGGCACAAGTGCTTCAAAGATGGTTGAGAATCTGTTGAAAGTGACCCATGCTCTGGAAGGCCTGCAACAAGCAGAACACCTGAGAATGTGGAATGTGTACGGGCTGCAATCAACCAAGTCTGGCAGCTGACAGTGAGAGAACTAGAAGCTGATCCGGGGATTCCAAAAACTACCGTGTCTGAGATGTTGATGCAGGATCTTGGCGTAAAATGTGTTGTGGCAAACATCGCTCTGTGGCTTCTGCTACCAGAGCAGAAGGAACATCATGCTGTCGTTGCTGATGACTTGATCCGAACTGCTACCAATGAACCAGATTTCCTCCTCAAGGAGGTCCTAACTTTGAAGGGGACTGAGGTGTTATTGTCCTATGTGCAATGTTTCTCATATCTTATATCTTCTTTAATAAATGTTTCTATTTAAATAGCTGGTTACTTTCTGGACAGCCCTTGTATATATCTAAACTACATGTGTGCTTGCCTGCTGTACTGCTGTGGGCCATGTGAAGATGATCATGTATTTCACTATTATTTCATAAATGTCACTCATAAGCACTGCTATTATGTGGAAAGCAAGCACATGTGATGCAGAGACCAGATGAGGCTATATTTTTGACTTAGTCACATGTTGAACTCAAACATGTGTAGACCCTCAACTGTTTAGAACCCAAAGTGAGCTGAGGGGTCCAGTTTTCTTCCTCACATGGACTCCGTGGCACTCAGTGATCTCAATCATAATCTGCATTATAATAAATGCTCTAAGAACTGTAGGAAAGGAGCCATGAGTCTCAATCCAGTCTTCTCGCAGGTATCTACTTCATTCCAAATTTTGTAATTTAAAATTGATACAAATTTTTTTTTACCCTTTTATAGCAGAAAGTGTCTGGATGTGCCAGCCTTGAAGGGAGAAAAACTTGCCTTGTATAGACACATAAAATGACACATTACTGGCAAGTACACTGACTGACATTCTATAGTGTTTTATACCACTGATCCTCAGCTCTATTAGGAACATATCCGCAGCTCTATTGGGAACATATTTTTTTCTTCTTATGGAGTTTGAAAAATAATAATCCACCAGAAATAAGAGAGTCTAAAACTATTTCATAGAATCCTGTGAGACAAAAAACAGTGTCCCATTTTTTAATAACAAATTTCAAATAAGCTTTCTGAAGCTCATGTTTTATGGGAAATATAATTTATATTATTAAGCCTGTGATCAAGTAAGTCAGTATTATTTATTTATCCTTCCAAATGATATTGATAGTGATGCTTTATAATGATGATAGGCAACAGGAATATGATTTAAAAAAAGGCTGAACTCTATTTCACAGATATAATGGAAGTTATTGATTTAATAACAGCTTAATTATAGTTCACGGTTTAATTAACCTAAAATTTTATATTCATTCTGCATTTTACATTTGTTAGTGAGCCATGTTCAGTGTTGATGGACTCTCAACTAGAAGAGATATCAATCTGAACCAATTATCCCATGTATTGCTAAACATGTTATTTTCAAATCACGTGAAAATGAAAATAAGTATCCATTTCCATTGGGTCACAATTTAAATACTAGATCTTTGCATCAGTAATAAAAAAATAAATTGTCATCAAACTTTAAATATCAGGACCTTGCCATAAATTAAATGTGAAAAACCAAAGATTTATTTTTAACAGTTATTGTCTATTAGTGAGACACAGAATTTTCAGAAAAAAATTTATTCAGTGAGGTAGTCATTTTTATTAGAGTTTGATATAGAGGTGACTTTTTAGAAAAGTGTGTCTTATCAGGAGGCATGTTTACATTTACAACAGATGAAAAGTAAATCTCATTAATTAAAATTAATAATGATAAATATCCTCATTTGCTCATTGGAAGTGCATAATCAGATTGATTAATGCTATAAATTAATTAGTCTACAAAATTAGGAGTTTGTGATGATGTCAAAAAGATGCAAGTCAGTAAATGAATGAATGGATAGAACTAATTAATTTCAATGTGGGTTGTTGCCTGGGAGACAGAACAATTTCAGCCCTACAGAGAATACCTGGAAGGGGACGACATGATATATTTTGTCTTTGATCATATTATATGTAAAAGGTGATAATGCAAAAAGGTGACTTTTTGGAATAGGTCGTCTAGGTAAATTACCTAAAAATTGTTCACATCCCCCACAAAATTACAGATTTGATATAGGGAGAACATAAAATATAAAACAGGAAAAAATAAAGCAAAAAATATAATTTCCACATTTTAAAATGCATGGTTAAGCTACAAGGAGATTAAGACAAATCCTTAAAAACTAGAAACAATGAAAAAGCATGAACTCCAATAAGTAGGGTACCCCTGGGTATGCAGAGGGCACCTATCAATCCCCAGATCTGTCATTTTTAATGCACTTTGCAAGAGGCCATTTGTAAAGCCAGAATTCACTGGGAAAAATCTAGCCTGAAACACACACACACACACACACACACAAAGAGTAACATTATTTAGATTCTTGCCTCCTATAACCTTGAGGCTGAAGGGTGTGAAGATGTGAGGAAATGTGAAAACTCCCCTGATAATTCTTACCATAATGCTGCCTTCCATTAATGAGAGGCTAAATTACCATCTATGTAGTTCAAAAGATTCAATTAAAAAATTGAAGCTGAAGTGTTCCAGGAGTTTTAGCAACCACCCCCCATCACCGCCCCCATCAGCACCTGGCAAAAGGACAGAGAAAGTCTTTTGGATAAATTATTTTAAAACATGATGTGATACGAACTCACTTGTAAAATACAGAGACAGCAATTAGCATGAGTGAGAATTTTTTAAAAATTCACAGCAAAGAATGCTTAATTTGCATGTATTACATAGAGAATAAAAAATACATATGTTCACTATATTTGCACAAATAAAAGGAGGAATTGAAACTTTGGATAACAGGGAAAACACGACCAAAAACAATCAGACATAATTTAGTGTTTATAAAAAATACTAAAAAACATGTAAAAATTTAATAGGTGGCCTAGCTAATTACAAAATTGACAAAGACACAGACTGAAGCAGAAATATAAAGAATAAGATACCATATACGATGCTAACAGATATGGTAAAACTAAAAAAAACAAGATGCAACTAATTGATTACTAGGAAAAGATTATTGAGAGGGGAAAAAAGAGGAAAGACCAGACTAAAGGAGATAATGACTAAAAGTATTGCTGAATTGATATAGACATCAAACCTTATATTCATGAGACCAATTAGCCTTAGTATGATAAATGACACTTTGAAAAAAACATTTTGACACATCATAGTAAAACTACAATCAACCATTCCTCCGACAAAAAGTCTTAAAATCATTAATAGCTTTTAACAGAATGAATGAGGGACAGCCTAATACTATATATATACACACAGATACATAGAGGAATATATTAAACTATAACATAGTGATACAATAGGAAAAAACAGAAAACTATGTGATTAAATTAACATAATTTGACTTCTACTAAAATTATAATGGTATAAAATAAATTCTAATGATAAATTTTCTAATATATAAAGGTACATTTTAAAGACCATATACACAGAAATGGATTTCAAGACAGTAAATTAAATAGTTATTAATAACTATTTATTGACTATGTGTCAAGCATAAGTGTGTTAAACACGGGATTTTAAAGTATGAATAAGTCATGGACCTTTTTTACAGGTATCTCACGGCCCAAAAGGAGATGCAGATGACTGAAACAGAACAGGAGAAATTTCAGAAGATAGAGTGTTGGTCCACTTGAGAGAATGATCAATTCTCAATTATTTTTTAAAAATAATTCAGGGCTGTCTTTTGGGATCTAAGTATCACTATATATATAACTATATATCTTCCTATCAAATGACTGGGGTTAGTGCATGCCAGAAAGAGGTAAAAATATATTAAAGGAACAAGGGGTAAATCAGAGGAGTTGGTCGGGTATTAGTTTAGTGAGTGGCATTAGTCACATTTACACTGTGGCAAAACAGTATACAGTCAAGACACATTTACATATTGACTGCCCAACAACTTGAACTTCATTACTTCAGCTTGCTACCAATCTACTAATAGTGTAAAACTAGACTCACCTCTGAGTTTTAAAGTCTTATCTCTTGTATCACTTTCTAGAGCTGAAATTCATTTCTGATCTGTAACTTTGAAGAGCAACCTTCCACATTTTGAGACTAAGGTGTCCTAAGAACCACCTCTGTAGTGGGAGCAGTGATCCTGGAGGTTCTTTCTTCACTTTAGAGACAGAAAAAAGGGAATTTGCATTTATCAGTTCCTCTCTTCCTTACTTCTGGGGCTTCTCCTGATTCAAAAGTTTCAGCTTTGAAGCAGAACAGCCAGTGCTGTGCATGATGCTAAAATTTCATGTAACATGATGGATTTCTCAGACCTGGGCACTGTGGTTGCTGTCTGGGATTTCCGTTTGAGCTCCACCCTCTTTACCTTGCTCCATGGACCACGTAAAATTGTTTCTCCTTCGCTATCATAACTGCTGATTCCCTCCCTATCCCTATTTTTTTTTTCAGTTCTCAAAACAAGTCAAAGTTTTTGTCAGCTGATACTGAACAAAACCAAATGTATCCAACAGCTAACATTTGTGTAGTCATTTCCTCTCCCTGGGACCTTGTTCCATTGCTTTTGTCTGGCTTAGTTAGTGCAATGAGTTTTAGTGACTGGGTTCTCAGTAGTGGAGAGCTAGCTACAAACTCCACTCCTGGTTTTCTGCAGGGTCTCTAGATGTAAAGAAGCATTTCCCCCTTTCTCTTTTCTTATCAAACCTGAAGAATTAATTATTTTCATCAGGTATTCAATTAAATTAAACCACTTCATTTCCTATTGCCCTTTCGGAGGAAAATGGTTTTTGAACAGAGCGATATTAGATATGGAAATCTGGAACACTGCCATTAGCACCTCAGTTAGAGATAATTTGATAACACTGAAAGTTGATCAAAGTTCAAAGTTGCATTGCATTTTTCACGTTCTGTTACCCGTACATATTTCACTTTTGACTTGTGGAAAAGCAGGCAGCTAATAGGAGACTAGTGTGTGTGTATAACATAACAGCTGTTACCGTATATGAGTGCTAAAACATTGTCAGCTTCGAAATTAAAATTCCTGGCAGATTGCAAAGTGTTCTTTTCTATGCATTAAAATCACCTTTCCTTTTCAAATAAGTAAAATGACCTTGACCCCCCTCTCACACTTAACTACTCAGAACATGTCAGAAAATGACTTAGTCAAAATATGCTTTTTATTCATTAGTATTCCTTGAATGATGCAGTAACTAATGATTTCTATGATTAATCACCATTACCAAGCAGGTCTTATTTGGAAGCTTCATGACAATTTTCAGGCATTCTTTGGCTTTAATTGCTGTGAAAAGAAACTTTTATTGTATAATGATATTGTTCAGTCAGCAAAGTAAATTGCTTCCCCACTGTGTGCATAATACGGTGGTAGACACATTTGGGAGAATATAAAGAAAAGAAATGGCATTTCATTCTCTCTTCTGAAGTTTATAAAATGTTTGAAAAGGCAGAGTGTAGTTGAGGGAAAATAAAAAAAACAACAAAAAACGTCTAGGTCCCAGTGGAGACCTCAACAAATTACTCTTCAGCATGTATAGTTTCTTGTTAAAATAGATTTCTGATGAATTACAAAGATCAGCATTTTTATTTTAAAAATGTAATTATTGAATTAATAACTAATACACTATAAGCCTAATTTAATTTTTATGGAAGCACATGTGTCAATATAAGAAGTATCCAAACCTGTAAGATTTTTTGTGAGTTTACTGGAGCCAAACTGGCTACATTTGCCAGGAAGCCAAAATCTCAACAGATTGAGAAAATGCTCCAGAGAATGACAGTTTTGTACCTTATTTTATCATTATAATCAAAGGAGGAGATGGAAGAGGTTACGGGAAATTTATGGCTGGTAGTTTAGGGATGTGGGAGGAAGCAAGGCTGGGAAATCCCTGAGACTGGATACAAAGTGAAAGAAATAGACCCGCACTTCCTTTACCCCGTGGGTGTGGGGTCGTCACCAGCCCACAACGAACAGGGTGGGAATGACCAGGAGGGGACTTGTGGTCTCTGCGCTGCTGTGTGGTTGTGCCCTGAGGAGGCGAGGAGGGAAGGGGAGAAATTACCCTAACATTCCAAAGACGAGTTATCACAGATGCAAAAAGACAATAGACACACTTGGTTAAATTCTGACCGGGGTCAGGAAAGATACCAGCCTAGGACACCATAACCCTTCATGACCTGCTTTAAATTTTTTTTTTCACTTACCACAAATTGTCATGTTATTTTTCCATGAAGATTTTACACATCTTTTCTTAGATTTAATATTTTCATCATCACGTATCCCCCCTCACACCCGTTCACCTTCACTCCTCCCCCCTCCCTCCCCATCGCCACACTGTGGTCCATGTCCATTACCTGCTCTAAGTCAGGAAGTTTTAATTTCAGACAATCTTGTGTGAATACTGGAACTTTCTGAGTTTCTCAGGTTGGTATGAAGCCCCCCTTTTTTGTCCACACATGTAACCCTAGGTTTGTGTCCGAAGTTTCCAATGTTGTGACCAGGTTTTAGAGGAGTGCATTTTTGTAAATGAACCTAGCTGAAACGGAAAAATGTGAAAATCAGAAGAAAACTGGATTTGGGACCAGGCAGAAGGGGGATTGAGAACTGCCTGTCTCACCTACGACCCTGTGCTGCTCTTGGACAACAGTGTGTCGTTTATTCCAACTTTCATTTTCTGAAAAATCCACTTGGTAACATAGAACTTCCAAGGTGATAAGAGGTTTGCTTACAGGTGACGCTTATATTAAAATCGTAATGCAATGCAAAGTTAAGTAAAGCACAGCTCTTATTAGTTTATGCTGAAACACAGAAAATACTGAAACAATATTTAGAAATAATGGATATTTGAAATCACTGAGGTCATTACTTTTAAATGTTTTGTAATTACTTCATACTCTGTTCTTTTCATCTTGTCATTAATGAATCACTTTGCTTCTAGATGTAGGTTCAGCCGTATTGCCAACAGGGAAGCATCTTCTATCCTTCTGGAGAATTCTAAGAAATTTGGGCACACCAACAGATCAAGCCTTTTTGCTTTCTTCTGAATTTGTATTTCAGTTCTAAGAATTTACCTCTTACTTGCTTTTAACTGCTATTTAACCTAGCTATTAAGAGCAAGATCTGTAAAGATGATGTATTTCCTACAGGGCAGCCTCTTAAAGCACAGGGAAAAGCGAGGAAACAATTAGACAATTGGAGACAACTAGAGACTAATAAAGATAATCTTGCCTCCTACTCAATTTTTTGATAAGAAAATAAGATGGATAGATCTGAAACATAACACAAACATGATGCATCTTGCATCTGTAGTTCAACAAGGTTCTCCAAAATATTTTTATTAGCAGGATGATATTCTGACAGAAGTGATATGAATATATATATATATATGTATATATATATATATATATAGTGGTTTCCTAAAATTATTATTTATTCCCTAAGCCCAATATGCTTGTCAAAGAAGAAAATGGTGTTGTCTATCCTACTTCCACTGAGTTTAGTAAATGAATTAAACACTTTAGGATGCTTGAAGTAAAATAGAATAGAATTCAGCTTGTCTCTCTCTAGTTACTACTATACAAGTATTTATCACAGAGCTTGAATTAAAAAAGACAAGTATGCTTTCCAAGGGTGTCCAACCTGGGGCCCACAGGCTGCATGTGGCCAAGGATGGTTATGAATGCAGCCCAACACAAAATTGCAAATTTACTTAAAATATTATTAGATTTTTTTGTGATTATGTATCACAATGTATTCAATGAGTGGCCTAGAGATGCCAAATGTTGGACATCCCTTGGACCATTTAAAAACATCATCAGCAATTTTGTGAGAATTCAAGTAGCTCTGCATGTTGATCAGCCCTTGGTATTCTGTGGCAATGCTAAACTTATTTATTGTTCCTAGTGTAGTTTTGGTAGATTCCTTGGAATTTTTACATCAAAAAATTATGTTGTCTGAAAATAGATAGTTTTATCTTCTTGTTTCTACTTCTGAAGGCTTTATTTGTACTGCTCCATGACACCATTTAAAACTGTATTGCAATGAGGAATAGGAGTGCAAAGAATGCATGTACTTGCCTTTTTACTGATGGTTGGTAAGCCATCATTTAATATTTTATCATTAAGTCTGCAGTAGATGAAGCGTTTGTAGAAGGTATTTGTTAGGTTGAGGGATTTTCCTTCTGTTCACTGTTTGCTGAGTGTTTGATCATGAATAGATGTTGATGTTTTCAAAGGTTTTTATTTTCTGTATTTATTAGTGTTATTATATATTTTTCCTTTGTCTATTGATATAATAGTTAACGTTGGTCCATTTCAAGTATTGAGTCAACCTTACATTCCTAGAATATATACCAGTGGGTTTTGTTGTATTCTCCTTTTCACATAATACTGCATTTGACTCATTTGCATTTTTGAAAAATTTTACATATATGATCATGAGGTATATTATATCACAGTTCTAAAAATACAAGTATACATAATTTTACTGGTGTTTTTGTCTTATTTTAATATCTATATAATACGGGACTCATAAAATAAGTGTTCCGTGTTATTCTATATCGTGAAAAAATTGCATAGATCTGTATTATTTTTTCCTTACATGTTTGGTAAAATTTGCCAGTGAAACTATTTGGTTCTTGAATTTTCTTTGGGTCAAGGTTGTTACTTAAAATTTCAATTTCTTTGGAACAGGTCTTTTCATTTCATTGGTTAAGTTTAAACCTAAGCATTTTAATTTTTGATCCTACTATAAATGAGATTGCTTTCTTAATTTCTCTTTCAAACACTTTATTGTTAGTGTATAGACACACCAATTTTTGTACATTGATTTTATATCCTGAAATTTTACTGAATTTACCAGTTTTAACATGGTAATTGTGGTAGTCTTTAGAGTTTTCTAGAAGAAAAAGTCACCTGCATAAAAAGATCATTAAGTATGATGTTAGTAGTAGGCTTCTCATAAGGCCTTTATTATGGTGAGGTATGACCTTCTATATTTTTCTGAGAGTTTCTGTTATGAAATGTTGTTGAATTTTGTCAAATGCTTTTTCTGCATTTTGATCTTAGTTATCAGAAACTTGCTGTAGGATATATTGCTAACATAGGTGTTACATGTGCATCTGCTTTCAGTGATTACTATGTCTCTTGATAATTTTTTTTGTTCCTTGCTGTTTGTGTGTCTTATCATATTTGGTTGAAACTCAGCCCTGGCTGGTGTAGCTCAGTGGATTGAGCGTGGACCTGTGAACCACATGATCGCGGTTTGACTCCCAGTCAGGGCACATGCCTGTGTTGCAGGCCAGTTCCCAGCAGGGGATTCACTAGAGACAACTATACATTGATATTTCTCTACTTCTCTCCTTCCCTTCCCCTCTAAAGATAAATAAATAAAAAATTTTTTAAAAAAGAAACTCAAACATAGTGTATAAAAGTAACAATTTCTATGCTTGGAAATAGACATGGTTTTGCTTCACTCGGGACTTTATTTGGGGAAATAGGATCGATATATTCAGCATTTGATTTGGACTTGCAGTGTGTGTGTGTGTGTATGTGTGTCTGTGTATATTCTTAGTGCTTAACAGGCTTTAGATTCCTCTTGCCTTCAGGTTGGAAGATGTGGTCTCTGTTGTTGTGAATAAGCTTCAATCTTGAGAATGTAATATGATATCCTTTTTAAAATATATTTTTCAGTTGTTCAAGTACAGTTGTCACTATTTTTCCCTGACCACTCCCCTCCCGTGTCACCCATCCCCACCCCTCACTTTTGATCCTATCCCCCTTTGGCTGTGTCCCAGGGTCCTTTATACATGTTCTTTGATGACCCTTCGCCTAGTTTCCCGCATTATCCTTCCTCTCCCTTACTGTCAGTTTGTTCTTTATTTCAATGTCTCTGGTTATATTTTGCTTGCTTGTTTGTTTTGTTAATTAGGTTCCATGTATAGATGAGATCATATGGTATTTGTCTTTCACAGCCTGGCTTATTTCACTTAGCATAATTCTAAATGGTCTCAACTTGAGACAAAAGGACATCATTATAATGGATGTCCTATAATGTCTCCAATGTCCATGGAGAGCATTATAATGATGCCCTTTTGTCTCAAAGTTGAAACCATTTCTATTATTCCATGTCAAGCTGGAAGTATGGATTTAGCACTTATTTATGCCCCTTGCCTATGGGATTTAGCATTTATTTATTATGCCTGCTGTTTGTGAGTTTTTATCTTCCCTTAGTTCAGCTGCAATGGGTTTCACCAGTGAACTAAGCAGTGTGACTAAATGCCCTGGTCTGTGTGGAATGAAATGTTTTCCCAGAGGATAGAATAATTAGTTTTAAACCACAAACAATATACTTAGCCTGGAATTGACAAAGTTCCTAGGTATGAGAATTCAGTGCTAAAATTCAGGACTTTTTGCCTGAAAAAGTCCAAGGCAAACTGAACCTAAAATCATAGGTTTTGTATATGTACATTTATATGCATTTACAAGTATAATTCCTCTATTTATTAGGAAGAGAAGGGAGGGTACTTTAAAAAAGATGTTTAAATGGTAATTTTGAAATAAATATGTAATTTAATCTGATCCTACAATTGTATCTTGCAGCATATAATTTATCACATTTGATATAATGCTATGACATATTAGTTTATGGTATTATTACTTATAGTCTTGTGCATCTTTGTCCTAAAGCTTTCAGAATTTCACTCAATGTTCATGAAAATGTAAAAGAAAACAAGTTATAATTACGAAACAAAAACCTATTTGTTTTCATTTCCAGGTAAAGGAATACAAAGGATATTCTCCCCAGGATTTCTGAACTAAAAAAATAAAAGAAAATAATAACCTCAATCTAGCTATTCTATGTTGATATAGAATAGAATCATATATAAATATATAAACTATATAAACTAAAATGTATATTTGAGAAATATTATATAAATGTACATTTCTCAAACTTCAGTGACATTAATTTATTCTGATTCCTTGTGTCAGATGCTCTAAATTGCATTGAAAATATTTTAAATATTACTTGGTTGAGTCTGACAGACTGTGGCTACTTTCTATGCATTGGATTAGCTTCATCCTCGGAAATTTTAAATTTTCTTTAATGCATTGCCCATTAGCACATTTTTGTCTTCATATTATTCCTGTGGAGTCAGATAAAATTAACTTCCTTCTATGCATGAGAAGACTGACACATACTAAGATTGAATGACTTGCCCAGGTTACAGCTACTTAATCCAGAAATATGACTAGAATCTATTTTTCTACATCACCCTAAGAATTTCTCTTTGTCAAACAACCTGCAATTTTGTTTTCTAAGATGTTAATGCGAATTTTCTATTTTCTTAGCATAAAATGGAAAGTTTCTGTGCACATGTTTCTAACAACTTTTAGTTTATAGAAATGCATCCTCTTTTAGGGACAAAAATCAGGCTGTTTACATCACTTTAATCTTGCTCTGTCTACCTTAATATTCAACCTTTTAAGGGAGCTATTATATGTAGAAGCTAAAAACATGTTCTGAGTATTTTAGTTTAGCTTAATCTATAATTTTGGGTGAATATCTTTACATTTTACACCAAAATAATTTTCAGATTATTCACAAAGTGATAAAAAAGTTAACAATGTAAATTTTAAAACTTTGGCATTATATAAACCAATGAAATGTTATCATTATACCATCTGCCAAGTAAATATATCCTTTTTCTTTGACTTTATGACAAAATGATGGTTGTAAACATTTTACTAACAAGCATATGCTGCATTCAGAAATAGATGCCTTGTCAAGACAATTGTATAAATTTGTGAAGTAAAGTTAATGAGTCACACGCTTTTACCTAGACTGTAATATCAAGTTTCAGACTTCTCAATAACAAACATTTATTATTCACATTATAGATAATTTTTAAATCCAATGTGGCATATTTATTAGTGAAATTAAAACAATCTACTGTTTTTCATTTTATACTGCACAGAGGAAGAGAAATAGGACAACACAATTTCACTGTTAGCATCTTGCTCTGAGCCCCTAAAAATAAATTTTCTTGCTTAGAGTCAGTCATACAATATTACTCACATAATTTTCATGTATTTATATTAACCATGACTCAATTTAAAAATAATACAATAAAATAGAGTGTAAGATTAAAAATATCAAAGGCTACTTGCAGAAAAGAGACATTTTGGATTAGTCATCTTGATCATCTTTTGTGTTGTCTACCTGGTCTCCAAATTTACAGGGAAAATTATATAGAATAGATTCTTCCCATATAAAAAAAGTTGACTGAAAAAAATGGCATTAATCTAATTTGAGTTCTATAAATCAGTTTCTTCAGATTTTAGAACTTGAGCCCTGGGGTAGCACTGTTGGTTAGCGAGTCATCCCTATACACCAACGTTGTGGGTCCATTTCCCATTCAGGGCACACACAGAAATGAACCAGTGAGTGTATAAATAAGTGAAGCAACAAAATATGTTTCTTTCTCCCTGCTTCTCTCTAAAATCAATAAATAAATCATTGAAAAAAGATTTTAGAACTTGAAGTACAGGCATTGGGACATAGGCTGTAGCTTGTGTTAAGTTTGATTGTTAATAAAAGAATGACTAGGATTATTTAAGTAGAAGATTATTTATCTGTCATACTAAATGTCTGCAGGTAGGTATTCCTCTGTTAGTTTGGTGACTTCATAATCACCAATAAACTAGTTTTTTTTCCATATTTCTACTCTGCCATCCTTAGCACTAATTTATATTTTCTTATTGATGTCATCATGCAAGATGGCTGCTAGCACTCTAGCTGTGGCATGTACATTTCATCCAGAAGGAAAGAAGAAGGAAGAAAGACCTCAAATGCTGACATTTAGATTCCATCCCAGAAAATTTTGCTTATATCTTTTTCTGTGAGGTAGGGTCATCATTTGTAAATTTTGGTTCTATTATGAATGAAGCTGGAAAAATGGTATTGGGTCAGCAGGTAGGGATTCCTGTCATAAAAATAAGGCTTAGAGGCTGATAGTGGTTGTATTTTGTCCCTGAACTGAAGAATAGAAAAAAACTATTCTATAAGGAAAAAAGAAAGTGACAGATATTCAAGGAACAATAGACAACGAGAAAAAGTGAGAAAGCACAGATATGTGACATATACCAATGTTGTTGAGTACAACAAATCACTTATGAGATTGCCTGACTATAAGGATTGCAAAAAATAACGACTGCATTTGATGATATGCTATGCAAACATATGTGTATAATTCTGGTATAAAAGATTTATTCTTCACTGTTTCTATTTCACCACAAGGTAGTGATCACTGTGAGAAGCATTACTGCCTTCAGAGTAATTTCAAAATTTATTTCTTTATTTTTTATCTCAACCATGCTTCACATATATTTTATTGAATTTATTAGGAAAACATGGGTTAATAAAATTATATGGTTTCACATGTACAGTTCTGTAATACATCATCTTTGTATTGTATTCTTTGTTTATCACCCCAAATCAAGTTTCCTTCATTCACCACATATCCTGCCTTTGTGCTTTTCTGCCTTCCCTCACCCCCAGGTTTCCTTTTTAATGTTTATTGTTCATTTTCTCCCGATTTCCTCCTGTCTTTTAACATTCTTCAAGATGTTGAATTTAAACATTCCACCTTCTATAGCAGACACTCCCTCCTGACTTCTCTGTGTGATTAGGACAGCATGAAATTATTTATTTAGGCCCGATGACCCAGAATCATTCCTAACGTTCCTTTTCTAATTCATGCTGTCTAATTAGGCATCAGCTCCTGTGTATTTCTATTGTTCTATCACTTAGAAGTGCTCTTTGCTTTCCTTTTTCACACCTACTATCCTTATCAATATATGGAACCTATCAGCTCAGAGTTCAGGACTGATATCAACTATGTTTCCAAGAATATATGCTGAACCCATATTGAAGTAAAATAATATAAAAAATGTTTGCCGAAAATGCTAAAGTTAACCCCCTCCCTATCTTCCCATGAGCAAGGCTTGGAGGGTGTCTTTTTGTTGGAACTGACTGAGGACACAATCATGAAAGTCTCATATTTTGAAATGTGCACCAATTTTAGAGCTATTGAGAGAATTATTTAGTGTCAAAATAAGACTTAAATAGTTACTATTTTTAAACTGTTTTAAAACCAGATTTTAGAGGGAGAGGAAGAGAGAGACAGAAAGAGAAGCATTGAGTTGCAGTTCCACTTATTTATTCATTCATTGGTTGATGCTTGTATGTGCTCTGACCAGAGATTGAACGGGCAACCTTGTTGTATTGGGGCAATGCTCTAACCAACTGAGCTACCCAGCCAGGGTGAAACAGGTACCATTTTAAAAGTCAAAGTCATGTAGGAAGAAGAGAAATGTGGAGAAAGATATTAGAAAATTGCCAGGTAATAGGAGGCTGAACACCAAGACTCAAAAGAGAAGGAAATGCAGTAAGCTGTACTTCAGACTTTCTACTCCATTAATCTTCTATTCTACAGATATATAAATCTCTAGTCCTGAAGCAGTTTCTGAAATTTTCTTTATTAAGGTTAGGTTTCATGGTTTCATATCCATAAAATTTAACTTTAGATTGCAATTTTATGGGAAGTCTATGTAGGAATAAATCCATTTAATGCAAACTGATAAGTAGTAAGAAGAATGCTTTTTCTATAAGAATAATTTCATGTTCCAAACCTACAGCTCACATTAAATACCTCTACAGTCAATGCATATGCCAGTTTACATCAAAGATATAATCAAAATAGTCTACAGGTTATGGTTGACATTTTGTTAAGTATTGTAGCCACTATTTATTGTAGTACAATAGTGAACACTGTACCAATTGAGGACTGAAACAATTGAAAGCTGAATTATGTATTCATTTTATAAAATATGCATAGCAAAAACACTTTTGGTTAGTTAGTTAGCTAGTTAATTAGTTTATAAATCTTTCCATTTATTGCATTATACCACAAGAGTCCCTTTGACCCATAAATAATACATTTATTTTCTTTAATCCTCTTCAGTAAATAACTACCAATTTCCCTTAATAATTACTGTATTCCTCCCCCCTCCCCAGTGGACAATCTGTCCGTAATTACTTTCAACTTCTCCTTTCTTAAAAATATTATATTTTTAATGATTTTTTCATCATCTTCTTGTATGATCCAGAATCCCAGGAGGAAACAGATGGCACAGTCAAATTTAGAGTAATTAAGAAGAGTTTAATCAAGCAGCTAATTTATAAAGTTGTAGGTGAAGGAAGAGAGCCATCAAGGAGAGGTGTACTACCCCATGGCTCGTGCATGAGACAGAGAACTGTGTGCAGGAGTTGTGAGGTTTCCCAGAGACAGTGAAGGAAAGCAGGCAATGGGTAACCTGGCCAAACGTCAGCCTACTCTGGGTTCTACTGACAGTGCCCCGCACCGGCCGAAACTAACTGAACCAGAGGGTTCAAGAGCATGACTGTCTAAAGTTCATAAAGATGAGCTTCCCAGAAACACATCATAGGGAAGAGAAGGGTAAACTAAATGGTCTATCACATATCTACAAATTAATGCATTTTTGTTATGGCTCATTCTAATGAGCTATTACAGGACCATTGTACATTTTATTTTGATTTTTGTCCTGTAATCTTAAATTTTGTGCATACTTTACCCTGTATCCCACACTTTCTCTTTTTCAATCAAAAAGCATTGTCAGTTTAGGAGTTTTTTTTAGTTCACTAGCTTACATCTTTCTATGCCATAGAAAGAATGTGAATTTAAATTTAGCATTTAGAGTCAGACAAAAAATGACTTCATTTCTGACTCTTATCTTTGCAAGTTATATTAATTAGGTGAGCCTCATTTTCTTCGTTTGAAAAATAGAGATTATAAAAATACCTAATAGTAAGATTCCAAAGGAATAGGCTAACAATATTTTTTAATGTTTAATACAGTTCCAGACTTGAAACCCCTTAAGTCAGAAACCCTTGCACATACAAAGTAGAAATTCAGGACAGGAATGTGAAGCAAGGAAGACTGCCAATACAAGAGCACATTTCTGAGTTCACCGCTGCAGTGGGTCACTGGTGTTCGATCACACCAGTCCATTATGAAAAACCTTATGAAATGCATTTTAGAACTGATTACCCAGAGGACAAAAGGATGAAATCCATACCCACTGGTTCTAATTCCCTGCCACTCACGGGCTGTCTCTCCAGTGTTCACACCCTGACATCACAAGTCGTACATGCATGAATGCACAGGCTTTCGGGAAGCTATGCCCTGCAAAACCAGTTTCCTCCTGGAAATGGTTGTCGTAGCCGTAGCTGGAGTAAGAGTCGGGGATGTGGGGGTCTTGAAGGGGTACATAAGAAATGTCCAGAACAACTCCTGACACATGGAAGATATGCTATGGGCTATAAATATGATTACATAATTACCAATTAATTGCCAAATGTCGTAATAATGCAATAAACCAGTTTAGGTTAGACATTTAGCAATGTGTGAGACAAAATGTTCTAAAAATTTGAACAAAGCTCTATGCAGGTACAATAAAGCTCTGACAACAAATGTAGATTAGTTGGAAACCTTCCATTTGATTTCTTAGAATTCTCACATATTCACATTTGCCCCTCTCTTCTTTTCTCTAACTTTGCACTTAATAAAGTGTTTCTCTGAACAAATATATTTCAAAGTTAACAACATCACTGTGTTCATTCAGGTTTATGAAGTGCCTACTATGTGTCAGGCACTGTTCCATGTGCTGAGGTGTTGTAGACCACTCTACCTGGTTCTAGGAATTGTATCTCGACCCCTTGTGGCTAAGGGCAATGGACATTCTCTGGAATGTGAGCCGCAGGAGACAAGACTTGTCTCTGGTAGCAAATGCTGCCTCAACTTCCTCTCCCTGCCCCCAAAGCTTGGTTGGAAGTCAGTGATGGGTAAGACCCCTCACAGTGGGGGGCAACCTAAGCCAGACTCGATAACTTGGGAGGCCTTCATGGAAGGACTGAGGGGTGCTGCAACAAAGAGGGAGCAATGGACTCTCACTCTCCCCCCGGCTTTGAGTCCCCATATTCTTTGGGAGAATTGCTTCCTGGCTCTAATCCCCTTAAACCTGAATACCTGTTGGGGAGAGGCGCAGCTCCTTGCCTTGCTAGAGTCTGTCCTGGGGAAAAATCTGGCATCACAAAGACTTCCTGATAAACCTGTGAAATCTGCTCTGCTAAGAGTACTTTCATTCATATGTTAAAGGTACGAACAGGAAACCCTAAAACTCCGTTCCTGACAGCCCTCAGATTTCTTTGAAATGTTATCTACTGTTCGATCCTTGCTGCCCTGTATCCCTGTATATTACAACCCAGTAAAAGGCACTGGAGGAGGGGGCTTGAGGCCTTTTTCTCCTCGGAGAAACTGACCACTGCCCACGGACCTTTTCCTCGGGGAAAATGACCACTTCTCTCCCCAAGCAGATCACATCATGTCTCAGTCATATTTACTCTCATCTGTGGCACATGGGGGGACCTGCGAGAAAAGTTGTCCCCACACTGAGGGTAAATGATGAACAACAACAAAAAAATGAAATCCCTGTGCTTATTCTAGGGGTGGAGGCAAATAACTGAGGTGGAAAGTTTCTATAGATTTTACCAAATGGTCGTGAGTATAACGGAGAGAAATTAGGCAGTAAAGAGGACTATGAGAGGTGTGCTAGAGACAGGGGAAGGTGCTAACTTGTATAACATGGTCAAGAAAGTCCAACTGGGGACCAGGTAGGTGAGGACGCAAGACAGGTGAACATGAATGGAGGAGCTTTTTTATGTAGCAGGCACTGTCAGAGCAATGGCCTCAAGGAAAGGCCAGCCAGTGCGACTGGAATGTGGTGAGTGATGGGCGGAATAGTAGAAGTTAGAGACGTAACAGGTCCGGATCTCAACAGCCTTCCATGCAATAGTATGTGATTGACACTTACTGAGGGAGAGACAAAGCTACTGGAGCACGTCAAACCAGAGTGCCAAGATTTGAATTGCATCATAGAAGGATCACTCTGGCTGCTGTGATGAGAAAAGATTTTAGGGATTTAATAGTAAAAGCAGAAAAAGGATCACAGGCAGTTTGCAGGCAGTTTGCTGGTAGTTTAGTGCAGTGTGATAGCAGCAGGGATGACAAACAGTAATGAGACAGCATGTATATTTTAAAAGTATATTCTTAAGAGTTTTTCTGATGAACTTGAAACAGTGTGAAGAAGAAAGGAGTCAGGAATGAATGACTGAGGCTTGAGGACTTGGGCAGACACAGCTGTCACTGACTAAACTGAGGGAAATTGAGAAAAAAATNAGGAGCTTTTTTATGTAGCAGGCACTGTCAGAGCAACGGCCTCAAGGAAAGGCCAGCCAGTGCGACTGGAATGTGGTGAGTGATGGGCGGAATAGTAGAAGAAGTTAGAGACATAACAGGTCCGGATCTTAACAGCCTTCCATGCAATAGTATGTGATTGACACTTACTGAGGGAGAGACAAAGCTACTGGAGCACGTCAAACCAGAGTGCCAAGATTTGAATTGCATCATAAAAGGATCTGGCTGCTGTGATGAGAAAAGATTTTAGGGATTTAATAGTAAAAGCAGAAAAAGGATCACAGGCAGTTTGCAGGCAGTTTGCTGGTAGTTTAGTGCAGTGTGATAGCAGCAGGGATGACAAACAGTAATGAGACAGCATGTATATTTTAAAAGTATATTCTTAAGAGTTTTTCTGATGAACTTGAAACAGTGTGAAGAAGAAAGGAGTCAGGAATGAATGACTGAGGCTTGAGGACTTGGGCAGACACAGCTGCCACTGACTAAACTGAGGGAGATTGAGAAAAAAATTAATTTTGATGGAAGAGTCAGTGTTTGGTTTGCAACATGTTAAGTTTGAAATGCATTTGTTATCCAACTGGAAATATTGGATAGGTATTTGGATATATGAGACTGGAGTTGAAATAAAAAGCCTAGGATGGAAATAAAAACTAGGGAGCAGTTAATAAGCAGATGCTATTTTAGGTCAAGGAGTGTAGGAAAAAAACACAACAAACAGAGTAAGTCCAAGGAGTGGGCTCTGAGGAATTCCAATGTTTATTTTTTTGACATCTGAAACATGACCAACACAAGAGACTTAAACAGAGTAACAGAGAGTTAGGAAGAGAAGGAGAAGTATATGGTATTCTGGAAGCAGGGGAAGACATTATTTCAGTGAGGCAAGAGTAAGCAATGGTGTCAAATGTTGCTGATAGTTCAAGCAAGAAAAAGACTGAAAAATGACATCAAGTTTTAGACAGTGGAGACAATGTTTTACCATAATAGGAGCAACCTGAGTTGAATAATAGAGAGAAGAAGACCAATTGGATATGAAAACAGAAAATGGAAGGAGAAGAAATGGAGACAGTGCATGGGGGTCATTTTTCTAGGACCTTTGATGTAAAAAGAAAAATAAGCCCTGGCTGGCGTAGCTCAGTGGATTGAGCACGGGCTTGCGAACCAAAGGGTTGCAGTTCGATTCCCAGTCAGGGCACAGGCCTGAGTTTCAGGCCAGTTCCTAGCAGGGGACACACAAGAAGCAACCATACATTGATGTTTCTCTCCTTCTCTCCTTCCCTTCCCCTCTAAAGATAAATAAATAAAATCTTGGAAAAAAGACAAGAAAAGAAAAATGACATGGCAGCTAGGATATGGAAACGCAACAACTTTCCAAAAATGCAAAATTAAATTGCACGTCTATATTTTTATGGACTGAGTACTCGGGAGAGAGAACTTGATTTAAGATGGGAAGAAGAAACTCGCTCACGGGGTCATTTAAACTGTAGGATGCTGAGAGGCATGGGGGCACCTTGACCTGCTGGTGGTCTGCATTTACTGGGTCACTGATTTCAAGTGGAGATTCTGCTCATCTCAGGTAGATTTGAGTACCCTCATTTTTCATCTTTCCTCATGCTTGTGCCTCCTCCTGACGTCATAGACTCCTCATACTTTATTGAAAAGGCTCCAGGTTTACCTGACTAAAAGGATCCACAAATCTCCTTTCACCAGAAGGAGACACAGTCTGCATGTTTCATAACAGACACATGTCTGATCAAGAACTGTGCCCGAAGTTTTTATGTAGAGATGTAATTTAGATGTGGGGCATGTGTGTATTATGTCCCCCGTGTTTCAAAAGTCTCCTGAGAACAAAATTCAGCAAATTATATGCTTCCCTTAAGAGAAAAGAGAAGAGCCTCAGCAGTTTTAAAATTTCATGAGTTCTGGGTGGCTTTCACTGAGGCTTTGTGGAGCCTAGGTAGTTATGACATTGAAGGGAAATGATGCACACGGGGGAAAGAGATTGTGTATTTGAATTTAGTAAACCTTCCACACAGGGCCTATTCATTTCTATTCCATAGCCATATGGCTGCTTGATTTCCTGTATTTATTATACCTCTAATAAATGACGGAAGTGCAGAATTCACTTTCTTTCTTTTCCCCATCATTTTGTTACAGCTTCACAAAGGCTCAGGGTGGAAAAGGTAACTATGAAGTTATTGTGTTCGGTCTTCTTCCTTGTCTTAAATCATCCTTCTCTTAAATGGCACATTCTCTACGTCACTTATTTATTGTTATGAAGTCTCAGTATCTGGTATTCTTTGTACTTTTATAAAATGCCATGTGGATGCTGTTAGTATCTGTACTACAGAATGCTTTGCAAAGTGAACAAGTAGGGTCAGTACATATCTTTAAAATCCTCTAGACTCCAGGACCAAGAACTGTGTGTCCCCTAGGATCAGGCATTGACCAGAATGCTCCTAAATGAGAGGCAGTTTTAAAAAAAACATGATACCCTTCTGAATTTTTATTTTAAATCATATATATGTACATATGTGTATTATGTATATATGTACATATGTATATATGTGTTTACACACACATATATCCATCTTAAAGTTTATATGAGATACTTCACAATTGGCTAGTGGCTATAAAATTATGATGTCACTCCACACAAAGTCCTTTATAGAGGCTTTTATTTCAATGATACCATATATCATCCTCCAGATGCCACTGGCAGTAATCTTCAACATTATTTATTCTTGGCTTCTGAAAGTAAATGGACCCAGCTTCTTGGGAAGGCACTGTTCACTTCCCGACACTTAGAGCCAAAATTCTTTTTTTCCTCTTTGAAATGATTGTTGTGTAAAGCTAAATTGTATAAAAGTTATCTTTCAGCTGAGTATTTTTCCTTCTACTTAGCATGTCTGCCAACCACATACGCCAGAGAATCTAACTAAAAATGAATAAAATTTTCACGGAGAACATAATACATATTATGTCTATTAGTTCGATTCTGTGAAATAAGTTTTAAAAACTCTACCTTAAGGTTGATAATTTACTGGATTTATAAGAAAAATTGATCCTATAAGAAAAATTGATCACTTGCAATAAGCAGTAGGAACATGAATAACTATAATAAAGAACCATTCTAATTACATAAGACGTAATACAGAATCCAAAGACATGCTCCTATGGAGAGAACCTTACAAAACACATAATTTTTTTGGAAATAGCTGTGACTACCCTAGTGAAAAATTACCTATCACCAAAACAACATTTTAAGAATTCTCTTTAAAGAGAATTCATTAAAAGTGTTCTGCAAGTATGATTTGAACACAGTGATTTTCATATTTTCTGGTTAACACGATAACTAATTAGAAGAAATATGCTCATTCCTTTCCAACAACTCTCATAGCTTCTTATTTGTTTGATTATTGAGGTAGTCATCTCTTTTGTTATTGTTATCTTAAATGTCTGTACTTGCAGAACCATATCGAACCTGTGCTTTAACTGTAGGACCATATGCAAGTGGGCGATCCATGAGGGATTTTCATGATGGTAGTTTTATTTTACTCTAGCAATAAATAGAAATTAGACCCTTGTATTTTACATGAAAACAACTTGGCAGAGTCTCTTACTCCCATTTGATCAAACTGCTGGTTCACATACTGGCCTCCGGAACATGGGTAGCAAGGCAAGGAGAGACTAAAGAAAGAGGCAGATTACTCCAGATTGGAAGGTGGTAGGTTTAATAAGCAAAAGAACTTACGTACTTACAAGATGAGTAGATCTTAAAAACTCACCCTCCAGAATCTGAAAAGTTTATCTAGAGTCTTAACTAGGTTCCATCCTGTATACCATCCAGCTGGTCTCAATATCTGACTCCATCAACCTCAGAATAGTTTCCACTGTGGGAATGTCAAGCAAAACAAGCATTCCAAGGGTGCAGCAGTGGGGAGCAGCCTCTCATTGCCCGGGTCCAGATTTTGAGCCAACTGGAGTCGATGTCCTCTCTGTTACCTCCTCTAACAGAAACCCTCTAGCCTGTCCAAGGAGTTAGGAGACTTGGAATTTTCAAATACTAGAACACGAAGATTAAGCAGTCTTCTTTATTTAATATATCACAGAATGGCTAGAGTTCAGTTGATCTTTGGTTGTGGATAACTGAGATGAGTGATTACCACACTGGTCAAGAAGAAGGAGCAAAAGGCACAATTTCAACAGAAACATATATCGACTCAGAGCTTCTGTGAATACTCAGGGAGTCTGAGGTCCCAGAGTAAAGGATCAGAGGAGCATGAAACATCTGTCAAACTCAAAGAGTTTTCCCCCTGTGAAACTAAATAAAGGAGTAAACAGCACTAGTATTCATTTTGTGAAGCTACCTATGTTTCTGTGTGTCTTTTTAAAAACTTGAGAATGTTTAAAAATTGAAGATTTATATTATAGATTGTCATAAGATACGATGCATTACATATTTCCAAGAAACAGTGCAACTCTTCCTCTGACTTAAAAGCCATAAAACTTAATATTAAAGTGAAGATAGCATTTCATCTGATAAAAAATTGTTGGACAAATCATAATTTAGTTAAATGAAGAAGAATTGAGCCTCTTTCCAAACACTGATGAAGGCACTAGGGTGCTTACTAAATTCAGTCCATTATGATTATTTCCAACTTTGAACTTCTGCATGAATGAAAAAATACATCAACTGTGAAACTATGAACTGGATCATATATTTTCTATAATAAAGTTACAACTAATATATATTATTTCTTAAACTATAAAGTCACTATTGATTCATGACTGCTGGCAGATGCAAATAAGTGGGAATCAAAGGATAGTCAAACTGTGGAAAGACTTAGAGATACTGGTATAGTTGGAGAACAATGTAAAAGAAATTCTTTCTATGGGTACAAGAAAAAGTGATTTTATGAAGGTGTTTCTGGAGAGACCCAAAGTTCAGGAAAAATAATTTTATCTATGATTTGTGGAAACATGGAGTTCATTCAATTCAATAAATATTTAGTGTTAGGTGCTGTAATGGGTAGCAGAAAAATGATAAATATAATATTACTTCTGAGATAATTTCATTGATTATTGTAATATCACATAAGTGTTCTATTAGTATATCAAGTAAAATTTTAGGGTACAAGTTGCAATGTATTAACCTAAATGTATTTAAAGATTTAAGTGCTCTTACCCAAAAATGTCTGGAGGTCAGATGTTCCAAGGATGGAATATGGCAGATAAGTGATATTAGGGTTCTGAGTTGCCTTCTCCAGGATCCTTCTGTTTTTCACCTCAGGATCAAGTCACCATATACAACAATACCACACTGCATGGCAGTGTCCAAAATAGTAAATGGTTGGGGAGGGTTGTGGGCTGAATTGTGCCCTTCCCCTTCATATGGTGAAGACCTAACCCCTGGTACTACAGAAGATAAGACCTTTAGAGTGGTGATTGAGTTAAAATGAGTTCATTAGAGTGGGCCCTAATCCAACCTGACCTGTGTCCTTATGAGAAGATGAAATGTAAACACACAGACACCAGGAGCAAAAAGGCACAAAAGGACAATTAAGTGAAGAGGTAGGAAGAGGATGGCCTTCTGGAAGCCAAGAGAGAGGCCTCAGACATAGCCGTGGAAAGTTCCTTGCTGGAACCTTGATCATGGACTTCTAGCTTCCAGGACAGTTAGAAATTAAGTTTCTGTTTTTCATACTACCCAGTCTGTGATAGTTTGTTATGGCAGTGCTAGAATACAGGGAGCATTTGAAGAAATTGGTCTTCATTACCTTTCTCTTTCTTTCTATAGAGCAGTAAAATCTTTCTGAGTTACCCTCAGCAGAGTTTGGCCTAGCTATAGCAGAAAAGGCTACGTATGTAATATTTGGAATTTGAGCTCATAGAAAGTGATGTGGGTTTTTCTGGCAGAAAGAAGGAAAGAAGCTAGAAATTGAAGTTGAGTAAGCTAACCAATTATGTGAACTGGAGGATTCAGGCATTACAAGGGGGATATTTGCTTAGATTTTAAAGTTTTTAAGAATTTGTGCACATTAGGAAAAGGGTCATGCTTTTCTAAATTATACTTACACTTCTAGCAGATAGCTAGAAGTTTGTTGTCATAACTAAACAAATCTACTCTAACTACAAGTCTATGGTACTTCTTCGAGTTACAGTAAAATAAGTCAGACAGAGAAAGACAAATACTGTACAGTTTTACTTACATGTGGAATCGAAAAAACAAACAAAACATACCAACAAACACAACAAAACAAAAACAGATTTATAGGAAGAGACCAACAGGATGGCTACTTGGTGGCGGGGATGGGTAAAATAGATGAAGGGGAATATAGTCAATAATACAGTGATAAGTTTGTACAGTGACAGATATTACTAGAATTAGTGAGGTGATCACATTGAAAAGTATGTCAAGTAACTATATTGTACACATGAAACTAATATAACTAATATAATATTGTATACCAACTATACTTAAATTTAAGAAAAAATAGAGGAATGGAGTGTATTGTAGCACAGTATACAAAATGAGCAAGGCCGCAGAGAAATAAAATACCATGGCGAGCCCTGGCTGGTGTAGCTCAGTGGATTGAGCGCGGGCCTGCGAACCACATGATCGCAGTTTAACTCCCAGTCAGGGCACATGCTTGGGTTGCAGGCCAGTTCCCAGCAGGGGACTCACGAGAGGCAACCATACATTGATATTTCTCTCCTTCTCTCCTTCCCTTCCCCTCTAAAGATACATAAATAAAATCTTTAATAAAAAATACCATGATGACACTGGAGAAATATAAGGCATTCTATACTACTGCAGCTTGAAACACAGGTAAAAGCAGTGGGAGCCAAAATTGAGGTGGACGACAGGGGCTGTCATCATAGAACTGTAACAATGCCAAGTTGTATGGCTTGAGTAGATGCACATTTCACAATTAGAATTAACTGATGCTCCTGCAATATAGGGAGAAAAGGGGGAATGGTTTGGACATGTTTAGTCTGCCATACTCGTAAAAGCAACTACTGCATAGAAAACTGGCTTGATTTTATATGTACCTCAGTTTTAATTCTTTGCTCTTTTTGGGGTATAGGACTATGGGAGTATTATTTATCGTTTCTAAGTCTTAGTTTCATCGTATGTGAGATTTGATACAATAATATTTGTACTTGAATCAAAGTTATTTTAAGGATTAAATATGGTAATGATGTTAGAGTAAATATTAAATAAGCTATACCTGTTAATAAAGTTCATCAGTTGTTCTTTGCTCTTCCTTTTATTCAGTCTTCTCATCTTTCACTTTATTAAAATAAAGATGCCTGCTGAATTATGTCTAAAACCCACAAAGTCAGTCAGCTTCACAGGTAAATCAAGGATAATGTCATAATAAAGTGTTAAAATTATGAAAGTGGATGAGGTTCTCTGGATAGCATACTAGAATGTCAGGAGAGCGGTGACATTTTACAGAACCAGGAAGAGTGCTAATTTTTAAGGGGCAAGAAGAGAAATAAATTTCCACTGACAGGTTTGAGGATATTCAGAATTTTAGTAGGCAGCTTAAAAGTTTTTATATGATATGAAGAAGTGAGGAATTTCAGGAAGAAATAACTGGTTATTTAAACGTAATAGTTAGGTTTGCATAGACCCTATATGTAGAAGAAAATTAACATGATGTAAAAAATGTTTAAAGACAGAAAAAAGATAATAGTAAAAATCTGGCATTGAATTTTGTACCTTGGAGTTTATTGCCAGAGAAATTTTATCTGATAACTGGGAGTCAAAGGGGAAGTGGAGACAGAGAATGTCTACTCTTTCAGACTAAAAACTAATGCAAATTCATTAGTCATGAGACAGGAATATCGTACTAACAGACTAGACTCTTTAAAATTTTTTTAAATCTTTTTTTAAGAGAGAGTCTGTGCATATTGCTAGGCTGAGCAGAATATAATATAAAAGACACAGGAAAAAATAAAAGAACAATAAAAATCACTGACAGAGTTAAGTTTCAGTGAAAATAAGATGGATAGAATGAAGAACACAGAACTTAGAAAATGAACATTTCTTTAAAATCAATAAAAAATGATGGAGAGGATTTATAAGTTTACATAAGATGGAAACAGGGAGAGGAAGAGAGTGAGAGAAGGCAATGGAGAGAGGTTCCAGTGGAAATCTTTCAGCTAATTCTCAGCTGGAGAATTAAAGGATGACATATCTTGTCATCTGCAAGTTTAAGATCCTTACATTTTAATTAAGTTTTGATAAGCAAACCATAAAGGCTAGAAAAATACTTCTTAATTTATATTTTTGGTGTGTATGTTGAAAGATTTTTAAAAGAAAAATCAAAATTTTAGAATGTAATTCACCCACCTATTTGGAAGTAAAGAATGTATTTGGTACCAAAATACAAATTATGTATATTCCAAAAATGTAATGTTTACTTAATACAGGTATTAAAGTATTGTGTTAAATAGTGATACATTCTAAACCACTAATACTTTAAAATATCTCAATATTCTTAATACAAGTTAAATTGTAATTATAAGAGAGCCATCCTGTATTACCAGTTATATGAAATCTCTACACGTTCTACAACATGACACATGATCCTCTTACAAAATTTCACATTCATTTTTTTCAGAACGAAATAAATACATATATTTTCAGGTGGAGTAGTGGCATGGTGGGGCAGGCCCAGAAGTAATGAATCAGTAATTTTAAAGCTTGCCTCTATTCCTCACCTTTGAGAGTGACAAAAATCCTAAATTTGAAAGAGGTCTCCAGAGATACACATATTCTGCACAGTAACTAGAATTGAGTCTCTTAGAGGAAATTGACATGTCATTAATAGAGAAAGACATCTTCTAAGAGTGTGCTTCAATTCAACACTTCAGTTCCCAACCCTGTAATGAATGCAGATTGCTACATTTATCACTGATCTTATTATTTAGGGTCTTGCAATCCAAAGGAATGCATGTACCTAGGGGTTCCTAAAGCAGTTTTCAGAGAACTTATTTGTAAATTCTGAAATCCTATCACAGCCAGGTACTAGTGTGCATGGTGTGTTGGTGGGTAGGTAAGATTTTAGGTGCTCCAGGTGTTAAATTACATTCTGAAACGGGACCTGACACATGCCACTTAGGTGAGAAAGAAAAAAAGGACATCTAAAATTACAAAAAATATATAATTTTTATGGAAGAAAGATCAACACAGATATAGAACACTGATTTTACATATCGATTGACAGCATTAAAATATTAGCCATTTTAATGTAGTTATTATAGCTGCTGATAAATAAGATCCAATCTCTTCCAATACTTTATATCTTGCTTTTTATTTTACATAAAATCACATAGCAGATATAGAGTTGGAAGAAAAATGGATTAAAATATATCCTTAGAAAATATGAACCTAAGTATAAATTCTGTGGACAATGAAATGAAAAGCAAAACATAAAATGGGTTACATTTAAAAAAATGCAACAAATAATATTTCCAAAAGAAAAAAATAATATAAAATTATAAATCTGAGGGAGTGTTTTTTTTCCAATTACTAACATTAAAATCGTGACTCAACTTGGAGGTATGTCACTACTATTTGACAATAATTATTAAGTACCAATATGTATAAATATCTTTTTAATCAATAAGAAAATGTATGTACATAGAGGGGTTGGCAAAAATAGGTTTACAGTTGTGAGTATGCAAAAAAGTGTATTATTTGGTTATGTCACTTTCCATACAAAAGCCTGTAAACTTATTTTTGCCCACCTCTGTATATTCATAATTATTACCAATTTCATTCAACCTGCTTTGGAGCATGCTTTATTTATTGGGAGAGAAAAAATTGGATTACTACTCACATGTCATGAGACTTAAATAGTAGTTAGTGGTTATATCAAGTTGCTTCTGCTGCACCAATTCCAAAAGTCAGTGGCCTACAATAATAAACATGTGTTTCCCATGTGTCTGCAGCAATCGGCTGATGTAGACAGGATTTTGTTGATCTTAACTGGGCTGTCATTTATCAGTTTATTGTTTCTGCAGCCTTGCATCTTCCTCTTGGGATTAGTAGACTAGTGTAGACGTATAGGTATACATCTACAATTCTAATTCACTGCATTTACAGAGGGCAAGCGAGGGAGTGAAACCTGTGGAAGCCCCTGAGACCCAGGCTTCCAAGAGGCCCACAGTCACTTCTGCCTCAGGCTACTGGCCTGTCTCACAGTCGGTCTCAGGCATCGTTCCACTTCAGCTATTAACATAAACATTGCAATGTCTCTTGGTTCCAGAAGAACATGAGCTCTTCACATTTGTTTCATGGCTTATTTTATTTCTTGACTTGGGATGAAGCTTAGGCAAATCTCAAAACTTTCTTAATTGCTCTTAGTTATAGTAAAATGACTGTTTTCTTTAACTCATAGGAAGATATATTTTAATGTCTTATGTAGTGATCAAACTTTGAAACTCAGGAAGTCCCTAGCTCTCCTAAAACCATATCCCCCCAAACTTCTCTGGCTCAAATCTTCTACCTCCCTAAAATGGGTGGGTCCTAAATTAAAGGTCAAAATCTTGATTTATGGAACTCCCCCTTATCAAGTCTTTTTGGATGATCTGGAATCTATCTTTGAAATATGGAGTACATTTTATCTAGTATATTCCTGTTGTTCTTTGAGGCTGTAGCCAAAAATGGAGAGAGAACAAGTATGCCTCTCATATTTTTTTTATCAGATAATCTTTGGAGTTGTGGAGAGAGCTGAACATAATAAAATGAACCTTACAGTTGATGCCAGAAAATCTTGGTTTTTACTATATACCTATCAGAGCTGTGAATTCTTGGTCAAGTCTCCTAGAATACTTTTATTCCCAATATTTGCCTTTGTCAAGTGGTGATTATTATAATATTCATGAAACAATGCATGAAATGATTTTGTAACAATAGATTATTATAAAAACATATACTATTGTCCTGAGCAGAAAAATGATTATTAATATCACAGGATTGTCAGAAGATTAAAATCTGGTTTTATATATAAACAAGTATGGGCTAGTCTTAAATAGTATACAGATTTAGGTTTTTAATAAGAATTATTATTCAGTATTAAGATCACAATGCTATTTTTTAAAATGCTGTTATATAATCATTATTTAACTTATATAACCTTTTCTCAATATCAGTTATGCTTTCATCCATACATTTTATAGAGGTCAGACAGAATAAAGAATTAAAATTTAAAAATAAATCCCTTATGTCCTGCATTATAGAAGGCATCTTTATATTGAAAGGGGTAACTGGTCAACCAAGTTGACCAGATGAATATAAGCTGTTCAATTTATGTAAATAATATACATTTCTCATTGGTTTAATGTGATTTTACACTTTCAAATGCTTCTGAATCATGTTAGCTATAACAAAGTTACCTCAGTATTTTTCTTCCACCTCATGTTATTATATGAATACAGCCATAAACATTTTATGCTTGTCTTCCCTACTATTTATTTTGCAGCAGTCTCATTTCAAAGGAAAGTCTCATTGTATGGCAGACACTGTGTTGTACAATAGAGAATGATATGCTAATTATGACCTAGGTGAAGGTCATCACAGATACTGTCAAAACATCATGTCATGGATTTTGGGAAACAGGGTTTTGTCCTTAGGCCCGTGTAGATGGCTTGAAGTGTTGTTCTTCATTCTAACTACTGTCATTAAGAAATGAGGAAGATAATGTGACAAAAACTGAGAGAAATTATGCTTTTACTTGAGATGATACAAAGACTAATTACTATGATAAGACTCCAGAGTAATCTCAAAACCACTATATGTAAGGCACAGGAAAAATATATGCATGCTTTATAAAGAAACATATCTATATGTTATTTATACAGACACATAAATATTATTTTAAAAGTAGAGCTGAAGAGTTATACATACAATTACATTTACTATTTGAAATAAACCTAGATAGTATTATTGAATTGTAGAGATGAGGTTGAAGGAAAAGCATTAAAGGTCTCTGGAAGATTAAGTACACTGCTCACGGCCACTTAGCTAGTAAAAGTCAGAGCCAGCATTTGAACCTTGGTCTCTTGAGTCTGAAGTCCATGGTCTTTTAATCTCTATGCTTTATTGCTTCTGGTTAAAAAACCTTCAGAAAGCTGGATTTTCATCTTAAGTCACTGCTTTAACATATAGATTTAAGTTTAGAGCATCTATTATTTTTTCCTTGATAAGAGACTGACCACCTATCATGCATGTTTTATGAAGACTGGCCAAAGTGCTATCTAAAAATTACAAAGGACTTACCATGCACTGAACCTTTTACATGCATCATCTCAGACCGTGCTCAGAGTACACTTGGAATGTAAATGCGGTTATTTTCCACATTTCAAGAATGACGAAACCAAGGATTATGCGGAGATTTATTGCCATAAAAGCATTCTGGATTTTGTTCTAAATTGGATGAGAAGCCATTGAAGGTTCTATTAGGGTAGTGACTTGATCTGTATTAAGTTCTAAAAATGTCACTTTGGTGAGGGACAGGTCCCTCGAGGGGACCAGACTCCTCAGGGGAACTGGAGAGCAGATGATGGCTGCAGAAACAGTAGTATTGGGGCTGGTGGGTAACAGTCAAATTCAGAGTACAGTTCAAAGCCAATTCTAACAGAATTTACTGATGGGTTGGATAAATGTTACAAAAGAAATATAATTTAAGCATGTCACAAGACTTTTGCCTCAGCAATTGGATAAATGGAGATTCCCAGAGGATGAACTTTGATGATGATAACGTTTTAGGGAAAAACATAAGAGATTAGTTGTAGACACATTTATATCCAGATAATATCCAAGAAAGCTGAACACTCTCTTAAATATGAAATACTCTGCTACACGAGCTACTTAGAAACAGTCTGTTGGTTACCAAAATGTGTAAAAACATTTCGCCACTGAGGACTGAAAATGTTTTCCTGTAAGATACTGATTCCATTGTTACCTTTATTTTTTCACTATTATGACAGAAATGGGAAGAAGGAAATTAGCTTGAGAAAGATTAAAGTTATGATATAATGTATCTCTATGAAAATAAACAAGCAACTTATAGTCTCACTAGCAGAACACTAAAAATCCTTATAGTTTAAAAGCTATGAAATAAAAAGAATCAAAAGTTCATCTTACATTAGAGAAAAAAATTACCTAAATGTATATTTCTCAGGATAGCCTTTTGAGCAGAGGGGTAAGAATTAAAGTTTGACTATACCAAAAATAAAATAGAGTAAAATAAAATACCATTTTTATTCTGCACTACAGGTGTTGCTTTTCAAGAGAAAAAATCCAGAATTTATTAATGAAATTTTGAAGTTTAAATACTTTAATCAAACTGTGAAAATATTTAAAAGACATCTTTATAGTGTAATCCTTCTCAAGTGTAATTGAAAGAATAAGCCTTAAAATCAGTTGTACCATATGCATTTTCCCAGGAACTCTTCTAGAACTTATCTTAAGAAATTTGTAATTGGTAGTTACAAGGGTGTTTACCACAGATACTTTTTCAGAAAATTTTGAATACTATTGGACTTTGAAACTATTTTTTATTCATATCATAGATTGCTATGCTAACCATAATTCTGAATTTGCAGAAATGTATGCAAGTATAACATGGAAAGACAAATGATTTTACATATATAATAAACACAATGAAAAGGCAAGCTATTTGATTTTATAGAGTTTTAATTTTTAAAAGTAAATATACAAAAGATTCTCCAAGGATTTATACCAAATGTTTTGTATGTAGTTTCTGAGCATGCAAGGTTAGGGAAAATGGGATTTTTGTAGAGTTTTTTGTACATCCAAATAGTTCTATATTTCAAGACAATTTTGCAAAAATAGTTACACCTGGTGACTAGTGATATAATAATATGGTGATAAGACATTAAACTTGATATAAAAGATCTAGACTTTGTCCCAGCTCTACAATTTTAGTCTATTCAAACCTTAGTTTCCTCATCATAAGTAATGTGGGTCACATAACTCCATGGCAAAGTAAAACAGACATATGGACACTCCATTAAGATTCTTTTTTCTTTTCTGCCTGCCAACATGTTTGAGGTAGATATTTATATCCACCTTTTCCTGATGAGAAAGTTATGTTTTATTAAGGTTGATGACACTGATCACTTCTGTATTTGAATTCAAACTAGTGTGACTTCAGAGCATTTGGGCTTCACTCTGCAGCTGGAAGGGGTAACATGGAATAAAACAATAGCTATAGTCATTGCAGATAAATAGAAGTAAAAGAACAATAGAAGAGGAGGCATAGTTGAAGAGATTTAAAACAAATTTGTTCTTTTTTTAAAGAATTCATTTATTTTTATAGAGAGGGGGAGGGAGAAAGAAGGAGAGGGAGAGAAACATAGATGTGTGAGAGATACATTCATCGGTTGCCCAGCTGGGGACCTGGCCCACAACCCAGGTGTGTGCCTCAATTGGGATGTGAACAGGTGACCTTTTGGTTCACAGGCCAACACTCAGTCCACTGAGCCACACTAGCCAGGGATAAAAGTTTGTTCTCAAGAACCAAAGGAAGAGAATAGAGAGCTAAGGCAGAATAATAGATGGTCAAGAAATTACTGTGTAAAGGTCATTGACTCCATGACATTATAGAGAATCTAAGATAATAAAGTCAATTGAAATATTAAGATAAACTAATATTGAGCTATTAACAAATTAGTTAGGTATGAAAAATTTTCTAAAACTTTATAAATTTGGATCACACTCATCATTGTATTCAATTTACTTAGATTACAAATAAATATAATGCTAGTGGCATGAACCAGAACCAGGAAAGTAATTTGTTCCATAAATCTGCACTTCACCTCCACCCCTCACCTTAAAGACTTTATATACATTCTCACTTTGGCCTGGACTCTCTTCATCAAAAAAAGTTCCTTCATTTTTTAATGTTTTCCAGAAAATGAAAAGGGTTTTGTTTTTTTTTTTTAGTAAAATTAAGCACTAAGAACATATTTGGAAAAATCTTTAAATCTTACAAGTTTAATGAGTTACATACAGAAAAACAACTTGCTTATAAGAATAATAATAAAATATATGTTTACGATTAGCAAAGAGGTGCATTGCCCCATAAAAACCAAAGTTAAATTTGGAAAAATTCATTGTAATGAGTAGTTAAGCCTCTCACAGTTTGGCGGAATCATGAATCTGAAAATTATCTATTATTTTACTCTGCACTAATTTCCAACATCTGGGGAGGGCTTCACTGCACATTCATGGATTAGTAGATACGCGGTAAAACATCCCTTTGGAATAGCCTATAAAACAGAATAAGTAATACTCTGTTAAAGTAGTGAGAGATGAATCACGAAGCTTTGGGAGGCTGAGTTCTTTTCCTCCTCTAGAGCAAGAAGGAGAGCTCAGAAGTACTCATAAATTATACACAGACAAAAAATTCCATTTGTTCACAGGTGACTCTATGAACCGAGCGGTACACCCACTGCGCATTTTTAGGAGATGTGTTCAGAGAAGGGCACAGAGACAATACGAATATTCAAAATCTATATTATTTATAAAAATGCCAATGGGAGACTGTTTCAGAATAGTGCAGTAAACTTAGTGTCTTCTAAAATCTAAACAAAGAAAAGCAAATCCAACCAATATAACTTAATATTTTTGGTCCATCACTTTGTTTGTGTTCACTGCATATTGCTTATATAATACTTTATTGTGACCTTTTTTTCTTGTCTCTTGGGGTGAGGTGCCCACTTGGGGCATACTGGAAGAGGAAATTCTCCCATACCTGATATCATTTTCTTGCTGAAAATTCACAATTTAAGACATCCCAAATTCTTATTTTATAATGTGCCAAGTAGATGCTCTCTGGCTCGTATGAGTAGAGCGCAGAAAACCGTAGGTTTTTGAGGAGACTGAGTAGTACAAAAGGAGATGAAGCTAAACAAAAATAGTATAAATGTAAAACAAGTTAAATATAAAAAAAGCAAAGAGGCACTAGTCAGTTCTTGACCATTTAAAAATTAGACCGGAATTGCCAGAGGAAAAGGCAGGGCAGGGGGGAGGTGGAAAAGGGTGAAGGGGGATAAATGATGATAGAAAAAGACTTGACCTTGAGTGCTGAACACACAGTATAATATAGAGATGACGTGTTATAGAATTGTACTCATGAAACCTATATAATTTAATTAACCAATGTCACACCAATAAATTTAATAATTTTTAAAAAACAACATTGCATTTGTAGTGACTCTAATATTCTACTTATTTTAATGTTAAATAGAATTATAAACTGTCACTGAACAATGCAAGCTGGAATTTCTGTAATGTGTTCTGATCTATTTCTTGTGTGTGAAAATATACAAGCTAGGTTCTTAAAGAACAAGAGTCTATTAATCAGTTTGTATACTATCTCATCTTAGTTCCCAGTACTTGCTTTTCAAAGCACTTCATACAATTTTAATTGAATTATTCAACGTATAATTTGTTGCAAGATGTCTCTTTCCCCAACAAAAACAAATGCTGGAGAGCACTGCTGTGTCCCCCATGTCCAGGAGCTTCTCAGTAAACGATGTTAGAAGGAATGAATGACACTGAGGTTCCAGGAAGTTAATTCATTTTTCAGTGGAAGGCAAACAGCATGACAGGGTCAGGATGCAGTGTTCATTTCATTAGTTTGTTTTCCTCTCAATAATCACTGCCTTTTGTTACCTGGAGGAAGGAAAAGTAATAATTGATGTTAAGTTCTTCCCCCTGCTCTCCAAAGCAGCTTGGTTCATTTCTGTTTACAGTGAGAGGTGAGTTCTAGACTTCAATGCAGATAGATTAAGCCTGTCCAAGAAATAAACAAACTTCCAACTATGGCTTGGGTTCCATTCTCTCTGTGTATTTTTTAATTTAAAAAAAAAAAAACAAAAAAACAGCTTCTTCCTCTTTGCAGAGGCCAGCAAAGAGTTCAGCACCTCATCTAAGTAGAAAGCAATTATTTCCACTTGCAGACAGGTCTGCCCATTCAAAAGTAGTCATTAAAAAGCACATTAGAAATATCTTACTTGAAATTTCATAGATCTGTTTTCTTTCTGAAACATTTCTTAACTCCAAAACGTAAAGTAATAGAGAAAAAGAGAGGTTTAGTTAAGGATGGGTTGAGAGTTGTTATAAGAAACAGTTGTGATAAAAAATATATATGTAACTCACAATTTTATGTTAAATGGAAATATGTATTCTATAAATCAGCTGAAGAATGTATTAGATATTTAGTATATATAATAAAATGTTAAAATAAAACCTCACATATATAAAATATTAAATATCCTAGACATAGTTATGTTCCTTTTTATTTCTTACTCAGACAATTCAAGTTTCAATACAAACTTATATATCATTAAAATGATGTACAATTCCCATCAATCCTAACACATATGTGTATCTTATTTATGAAAAAATTTTCTTGATCTGCACATAAAAGTGTAGTAACATGCAAATTGCACAACTGGAATATATCCTGACAGGTACTTTACTATTCATGACAGTTATGGTATTTTGAATTTGGAAATTTTCAGTTTGACTTCATTTTCCTTTGTGCCTGTGGTCTGTGCTTCTCCGCTCACATAGCAAAGGTCGGGCCACTGTGATATTCCTCAGCGGTTACTCACAGCCGTGAAGCATAGAATTCTTCAATTACTTTGACGCCTTTTCTTTGTTATTGTTTGCTTGTTTTAACTGAGCGATCACAGGATGTCATCATGGATTATGTATGTTATTTGGATGGTTCCAGTGTGCTGACTCCTAAACAATCTTCAGCATGTGATTCAATAACGGGTGCATTTCTTATTTTCTGTAGGCTTAAGAGGGCAAAATTTGCATATAGAAGATGATTGAAGACAAACAAAAAAAAAAAGAAAATGGCTCTGAATGTTAATGTAAAGCCATAATTCCATTTTAAGAGAGCTGCCCTTGCTTATTATGTGGTTTGAATATGTTCTAGTTAGGGAAATGCTGTGTTTTCCCCTTCTGGTTTAGATTGTACTGTCTCAGTGAAATAATAGATTTCCACACGGGTGTGTGTATGTATGTTTGTGCATGTCTATGTGTAATCTATGCTACAGTTATGTGTGCACAAATGGGTGAATATGGAAATGCATCTGATGGGGAGACCTCCACGTGGTCTCTACTTGGAGTGCCTGACGGCCCCACTCACATTTCCACGGTAGCCTTCTGTGTGCTATTTCAGAAATATTAATTCTGACTTTGAGAAATTAACTTTTGGGAACAGGGAATGAATCTGAGGGAGAGAACAGATTCCTGAGTCCAGTGAGCATGCTTTGAAACATTTATATTCTTGGGTGTAAAAGTGAAACTATGGATAGATATGTAACTTTTATTTAAAAAAAAAGTTGAGGCCATTGACAAAGGAAAACCCTTGTTGAGGGGGTGTATCTAAGGCTTTCATAGATAACTTGGAAACAATCTTATTTAAATATAATGATATTTTCCTATTCTTTATTTATTACCCTTCATTGCTTGAACTCATCAGTAAAGATTAACACCTGTCACATAAACTACCATTAAATACCTAAGGGAAATCTTTCACTGTCCCTTTAGATCCAGGTTCTGCGCTCTCTGTCCTTCTCCACTGCCCTCTGTGTCCCCACGGGGCTGGCCAGTGGCAGCTCCCTCTGTCAGGAAATTGCCTTGTCTTGTACTTTCAGGTTTGATCTGGCTGATGGGGGGCCTTGCAAGAGAATGAATGAAAAAGAATGAGGTTCGATTACTTGTTCCCTCAGTTCCTTCCCTTCTGAATTACTTTGGTTTGGTTGAATTCTCCAGTCAACTCCCTGGGTCGGTTGATTTTTGCATGTGTCTATCTTCCCTGGGTTCTGGAAAATGCTCTTTTCCCTGGACTCTTCAGACCCAAGGGTGTTTATTCTCATAACCACCTGAGGCTAGTGTGGGAACCGCACTGCAATAGCCTGCCTCAGCTTACAACATTATTAAACTTCTCTCCTACTACCCAAAATAGGCTCTGTTTTCTGCCAGAACTCTGACTGAGACAGACAGTAAAGCAAAAATATGTCCTTGCTGGAATCACAAAATGGTAATGGCATTACATCGAAAAGGCCGAAGCCTGTATTTTCTTTCGATCACACAGTAAAGAAGGGCTTTTTCCTAGAACCAGATAAAGTACATAAGGAAAGACAGATTAGGAAACAAACTGCAGGTGGAAAAATAAAAAAAAGGACATCAAACTTTATCCTTTAAAAATAAATACTAACAGAAGTTAGTCCTGAGAGTGGGGTTTGGGAGTGATAGTTGAATCATAATTGGGGATCTTAAATCATGGTTCCTGTAGTCTCAGAAATATTTCAATATCATGACTCCTTAAACTAGTATATTATTTACTGCAATACTTTGTTCTTTGATGTTATTCTCTTTTTATCTTTAAAATGGAGTTGTTCTCCTTGTACCTTACAGATGGTTCATGTGGATTTTGTGTTTTGATTAGGAGGAGCATTTGTCTTCACTGCTTAATGTGCTAAATAGTTGTTACACATTTATTTTGCTGGGTGTAGACTTAATATTCCTTCGATTTATAAGTAAGAGCTGATGTAAGCTTCCTTTGTTTAGTGTTATTTACCAGGAGTTCTGCCAAAGTTATGTGTTATATTCATCTGGAAAAGACTCTAGGCAACCTTTTTTTTTCCAGATAAATTAAATTTTTCTTTATAAATTGTCAACAAAATGTTCTGGCAGCTGGCCACTACTTTCTAATTAAATAAGTGCCCTGTACTGTTATCAGAACTCAAGAGAAAATCCATGACATACTAAGGATCTCTGTACTTTCCTTGAAATAATAAATGTAAAAATTTGGCTTTGGAGTTCAGAGAGTTAAATTCTTAGTTATTTTTAAAGGTTTTATTTATTTATTTTTTAGAGAGAGGGAAGGGAGGGAGAAAGGGAAGGAGAGAAACATCAGTGTGTGGTTGCCTCTCATGTGGCCCCCACTGGCAGCCTGGCCTGCAACCCAGGCACATGCCCTGACTGGGAATGGAACCAGTGACCCTTTGATTCACAGCCTGCACTCAATCCACTGAGCTACACCAGCCAGGGCCTTAATTATTTTTTTCAACTGAATAAATATGAGTAAGACTTGACCAACTTTTACTCTCCTGTACTATTAGGGAATATGATTCAAAATTTAATGTAATCTAATCTTTGAAATATCTATCATTTATAATAGGATTTATTTTTCTACAGCTTTAAATTAGGTTTTAGAATAGAAAAGCTGAATATAATATGCTAGTTAACGTAACTATTATGATGATATTGTCCAGAGAATAAGATATGTTCTCCCAATTTTTTTCTTTAAAAAAAATTTTATTGACTCTATTGGGTTGACATTGGTTAATAAAATTATATAGGTTTCACAATTTTAAGTTACATAAAATAAATGGCATATACTATTTTAACATACTTTATTACTATCAATTATAGAAAATTATCTTCTGTCAGAATAATGTGTTGATAAAATAATCTTCAAATGAATTTCAATAAAACTAGATGGCCAACAATCTTACTAATTAAAATAATTAGCCTAATTATTAGTAAAAGTGAATTGATGCCTGATAATTATATTTTGTGAGCATCAAAGACTTCAAATTATTCATCTGGGAAGGGTCATATAATCAGTAATCACTAAGAATTATTTTTCAGATGATTCCAAATATTTAATACACATTCTAATAATTATAATTTACTTATAAAAATCCCTCTAAGAAACCACCTGTACAGCATGGATTACATTAACAAATATATTCAAATAAGGGTATAGCAAATAATATTTATAGTACTTAGAGGAAAATTAAGCATTTATTATAATAGAAAACTTTAAAATATTATTTTAAGAATATGATGCTTATTGTTTACACAGCTTTCTCCATTGCTGTTTTAGATCAATATCAGACTTGTTTTTTTTTTCTTAAATATGGCAAAATAAAGACAAAACAAAATTAAAGAATAAAGGAATAAAGGTGACTTAAATGATTTGCTACCACAGGTTCTAGGAAATCATTACGTACCTATCATACTCTACTCAATGTGACTTTCCAAAGGGCAGTTACAACCTAAGAAAGAAGAGGTTTTACCATCAGAAGAAAAGTTCATGGTGCTTATTCAAGTTCAGTCAGGATAATAACTTGATATAGTCTAAGTTCCTCCAGGGTAATATACTATGGTTTGGTCCAGGATTCATTTCTGCATGTCCCTATATTTGATTTTTAGTATACCCTATGTTGAGAAGTTTGGGGGTGCTATAAAAACTCAAAAGACACTAAGCAGAAGAACGAATGGTTACCAAAATATTTACATGCAATGAAAACTATAAATAACAAAACTTAGGAATCCGATATTTGTATTTGTCCTTTATTCACCCTTTCCTTATAGCAACATGCACTTGCAAAACCAAGTAAAACAATATTGCTAATAATAGTCTTCATACAGTTTCCGTGTTTTTGAGTATCAGATACCTGCACTTACTGTATACATGCAGGATTAATAAAGTGACATGATCCCTCCATAAATCTCATAGAATTAATATCAGTGTCTTCGTTTTATGAATAAGAAAACTGTCTAAGAGGATTAGGTAAATTTGAAGTGATTTTAGGCAGCCAGGTAATTGAAATAAAACTTGAACTCAGGCTGTGTGTTTGAACAGGTTATGACATTTCCACCAAACTCCATATTTTCAGATGGGTTGTAATAAAATGCATAATGTGAAATAAATACACATAAAAAATAAACATTTCCCTGAAGAACTTACAAACCCTGGAGATCCAAAAGAAAAATGAGGATTAAACATAGTTTCCTCTTGTCTTTACTAGAATGAACAAACTAGGGCTCTTTTCTGTCATAACCAAGGAGAAACCTAATAAGAGTTAATTTATTACGTTTGTTACTTTGATAAGGCACTTAATATGGATGAAACCAAACCAATGATGCACAAAGAAAAAAAATATTCCCTTCATAGAAAATGGCAGACAGCTTGCTAAACTAGGAAAATTTTCCTCATTGAAGTAGGATTTAGATTGGACCATATCCCCACCTGAGCTTCTGTCCTTAGATTATGTAACTATATGTGCTGAGCTAACAAGTTCCCTAATTGAAGAAATAATCATGTTTTAACTTCCTGCAGGTGAGAATAACAATGAAGCTGTATTCATGGCCATTTTCCTGGTAGAGTTCCAGAATTCATTCCAACACTACCACTGTCTTCTCCTGCACTCCCACCCCAGACTCCTGATTCCTCAAAGTGTGGCAAATAAACGTGAGAAGAAGAAATGGATTCAGGTAATGCGATCAATTCCTATGTATGGGAGTGGGGTTTCCTCAGAAGTGGGTGGAGATTTCTATGGGGAGATTTAATGAGAGATTCATTTGGGAAACACATGGTCTCAGGGCAAGGAACCAAGTTAGGACCTGGATAGGGTGGGTGGGGGTAGTGTTCACCACGGGAATGTGTGGAGGAGACTTATTTCAAAGATTTCGTTCCCTTGATCTCGAGCAGAAATATTTTGTCAAGAGTTTATCCTTTTCTCTCTTTTTTATACTTGCCTTTTAAAATGCTCCAATTGGTAATTAAATAAGCTCTTTTCTGGCTGCTGTTGTGGGGAAATCTGAAGAGACATAAGAATAATTGGTAAAAATGTTCTAAGTCTTTCTGCACAATGGTACCCATAGAGATGAAACTCATTCCTCTCTCTTGAAATAGGTAAAAAGGCAAAAACAAACAGGGAAAAGAGAAAATGCAGTTATCTCTCAATAGTCTAACAGAAATTTACAGACAACGTTGAGGATGAGACCATCCTCAGGAAGGAAGTTTATTGAGTCTATTGTGTATGAGTAAGGTTAAAAACTGAGAGCAAGAATTAAAAAGTGGATAGAAACTGTGTGGATGGGTAAGAAACTCTCAAGAATGGGTACTTTGAAATAATGCATGGGAATTAGCCGTGTGGTAATGAGATGCTACAGGTCTCACTTTCTGGCCCTTTAGGGTCATTGGAAGTGAAAGTAGCAAGAAACATAAAGCCTTCAGAAAGAAGGTAGATTTCAGTTCAGCCAGAAGTAATTGGGATGATTGCTGAAAAGTTGGCTACGCAGGTGTAGCAGACAGATAAATGACCCTGAAAAACGTCCATGGTTTGATGCTCAGAACCTGTGAATATGTTGCCTTGCCTAGCAATGAGGACTTGGAAGATGTGATTTAAGCTGATAACCTGCAGATGGGAAAGAGGCTTGGCTTATCCACGAGGGCTCCAGCTAATCACGTGTCTTTAAAAGCAAACAATATTTCCTGGTCGTGGCTAAAGGGAGATGTGACCACGGAAGAAAGGGGCAGAGAGGACCCAGACTCTGCCGGTATTGAAAAATGAATGAAGGAAACCATGAGCCAAGGTATTTATTTGGGTGGCCTCCAAAAGGTAGAAAACAGAAAGAAACAAGATCCCTAGCTTCCAGGAAGAAGTGAGGTCAGCTGACACCTTGGCTTTAGGACTTTGGAACTTCAGAACTGTGAGCTAACCAATTTGTGTTGTTTCAAGCCACTAAGTGTATAGTGCTTGATCTGTATAGAAAACTGATACAGAGGGGAATGTATTTACCATGGAGGGGAGGGGACACAGAGTGAAAGGAAACCGGGGAGTAGTAGGGCCCATGGCACAAGGACGGCTGTGAGCATTAATAAAATTGAATATTATACACCACTCCATGCAGTGCCCAGAATGTAGGCTTTCAGAACTAGTAGCTATTATTTAATTTTCTAATTGTTGCATATGTTATAAATTAAGAAACGTGCTAGACACTGCTGAGAAAATACTAAAAAATTGGTGCATTCAGCTACTGCCATGTGGCTTGTACTTGACTTACAGAAACAATTAGTTCTGGAAAATTAAACAGTTTTGTGTTGAAATTAAAGCTGAATTGTGAGTCCCTTCCTCAACCACACACACACACACACACACAACACACACTTTACTCTTTGAGACTTAATTTTCTTCTCTATACAGTGGAACTCTCATCTACTGTATAAACCTCTTATAAGACCTAATTCTTCACATGAAAGCAATTAAACAGGGGCAAAACATCTTAAAACGTGCATGGATCTGGTATTTTAATGCATGTGTGTTTGTAACATGTGACAAATAGAGCAACTATTTTTGTCTCTATCTATTTTTGGATACATCCAGTGTGGTAATGGAGATGTTGTAAGCAGCATTAGGTAATGTGATCTTTTCACATTATTAGTAGTAGAATCTGTTAAGCGGCCCATTTATTGGTGGAACTGCCATGGCTTTACAATTAAGGGAAAACACTAAAACCAAGGAAGTGTTTCTTAGTAATTTGTTGAAGATCAATTTAATTGTCCTTTGGCACTCAGCGCTACTGAAACTCAATAAATAGTTCGCTTGGAGGAAATTTGTAGAACTGATAGAAAAACAAAGCAGTCACTCTTAGTCACTATTCAGCTTTCGTCCCAAGGATAACGCTATCATGTTGTGCCTCAGTTAAATGGTGCAACTTGGGAAAAATCAAAGTATTTTTTAAAAAAAGGATTCTAATCATGCAAGTACATTCAACACATGTGGAGTAAATAAAATTCTTTGTTTCCACATAAAGATGAATTAGAAACCGTTTCTACATTAAAGGATGATATATTACAAGGGCTATCACTTCATAGTGTATTCCACTTTACAGAACATTATTTCATGTATTTGATTTGAAAAGGCTAAACTCTAGTAAGAAATATAGGAATACATGTGTAAAACAGACTTCGTTAAGAGTGTAAGGAAACTAGGAGAATTTATAAGAAAAGAGCCAGTGATTTTGAATGGACAGTTAGGAATCTGGTTAAATAAAGATGAAAATTCTGAGTTATGAAAAATGCTTAGATATTCAATGGTAAATTTTGTTTAGTAAAAATATTGGGTGCTATCATTTCAAATAACCAAGTTGTAGTGAACTTATTTCTTTAATCAGCATTTTCAGTGTATAACTTGCATATGAAAAAAAGTAACAGTTTAAGGTATACAATTATAGGAGTTTAAAAGTGTGATATAAAATATTCCCACCACTGCACAACATTCCCCAGTGCCCTTAGGTAGCCGACCGACTCTATGGCCCGTCCCTGGCTCCTGGCAGCTGTTGCTTTGCTTTCTGACACAACAATTTTACCTTTTCCCGAATATCACATACATGAATTATAGAGCTGATAGTCTTATGTGTGGCTGCTTTCACTGAACATTCTCCTTTTGACTTGCATGCGTGCTGTTGGGTGTATCAGTAATTAATTGCTTTTATTGCTGTGTAGATTTTCATTGTAGGGATATAATGTCTCTTCGTCAATACATAAGTTGATGAACATAAGGTTTGTTCCTGGCATCTGGACCATGTGAGTAAAAGCTGTTATGGATATTTAGATATCACGTGAGTGTATCATTCCATTTACCTTGAGTAATCCTTCAAAGAGGGTTTTCTGGGTCTTATTTTAAAAAAACTGTTAAAGTATTTGACAAAGTTTCTAAACCATTTTGCATTCTCCCTAGCAAAATGTGAGACTTCTACTTGCATTGTATCATCACCAACTTCTAACAGTTTTAGCCATTCTGTTGATATTGAGTGGCATCTTACTATGGTTTTACTTGACATTTCCCTACTGAATAATGGGCATCCTTTAATATGCTTATTTCTTAGTGTTAGATGTTTTTTGTGAAAGTGTCTATTCAAATTTTGCATATTTTTCTTTTTAACTAAGTTTTGTTCCTTTTATTGTTGAGTTGAAAAACATATATTCTAGAAAGTAGTCCTTTATCAGATGCATGCTTTGTGTTCACTATTCTGCATCCTTAGTCTCTCCATATAAACTTTAGAATTAGTTTGTAAATAATCACAAAAATAGCTCTGGCTGGTGTAGCTCAGTGGATTGAGCATGGGCCTGTGAAATAAAGGGTCACCGGTTCAATTCCCAGTCAGGCCAGGTCTCCCGTAGGGGACACATGAGAGCCAACCACACATTGATGTTTCTCTCTCACTCTTTCTCCTTCCCTTCCCCCTCTCTAAAAATAAATAAAAAATATTTTCAAAAAATAATCACAAAATAACTGCTGAGATTTTGTTTGGGCTTGCATGGAATACAGTACATTGATTAAGCTGGGAAAAAATGACATCTTGCCAATACTGAGTGATCCTATTTGTGAATGTGGAAATAGACCCAATTTTTTATTTCATCTTTCTAATAGTAAACATTTTGGGGGGAGGAAGTACACCATCATCATTTTCTCTATATACTTTGGGTGGACATTACCAATTTGGGGGCAGGGACAGGCCCTAATTGTATAAGCAAATTTCTATGTTGTGTATCTCTATGTGTAACTCAGATGAGCAAGTAATACCACTACAGAGTCACAAAAAATGCTTTAGGAATTTGACCAAAAGAAACACCAGCTTGCTACTCAGCAGGAGATATCAGAAGCAATTTTCTTATCTTTTTAAAATAATTTATTTATTTTCAGAGAGAGGGGAAGGGAAGGAGAAAGACAGGGAGAGAAACATCAGTGTGTGGTTGCCTCTCATGTGTCCCCCACCGAGGACCTGGCCCGCAGCCCAGGCATGTGCCCTCACTGGGAATTGAACCGGCAACCCTTTGCTTCACAGGCCCATGCTCAATCCACTGAGCTATGCCAGCCAGGGCAGAAGCAATTTTCTTTCTTCTTGTGTTCTATTATCTTAAGCTGTCTGTTCCCCAATTTCTCCCACATTTATAAATGTTCTATACTCCCTGTGACAGGTATGTGCCTTGTTGACTATGCACATTGTTCTCTTGTTCTCTGGCTTGCCGTACCATTATTAAAAAAAAATTTAACTTTGATTTCTTTTGCTTTATAACTAAGTAGTTATTTCTTCTAGGAGCATATACAATTTCTCTTTACTTCTGGAATTAAAAAATTTTTAGCACAATACATCTAAGTGTTTTTCTTGTTCATTGATCTTGCTTAGAATTCAGTGAAGCCTTTTTAATCTAAAGAATCAAACTTGATCCAATTCAAAAATTTTTTCTCCTATTTATTTAATTCTTGCCCATGCTATTTTGTTTGTTTGTTTGCTTGTTTGTTTTTCATGTAATTCTATTTGCTGTGTTCTTTGAACTTTTTCTTTAATTTGAATCAATTCCTAATTTGGGTCTCATTCAGTAATCTAGTTCAGTGACCTTTGTTGATTTTTTTATTCAAACAAAATACTGCACACATACTTATCTAGTTATCTCACTAGTAACCTACCTATATATCCTAGACAACATTTTGTGCTACAATTGAGCCATCTTAAGGGCTCTTTTTTATTTTGCTTCAAGTTCTCTCTATACTGTGAGCATTATCTCTTTCTCTCTCTCTTTTTTCTCACTTTTGTTTGCTAGGCCCTTTTGGTTATTTTTCTTTGCCTATTCATAAATCACTGCTGGAATTTAGGTCCAGCCCTGGAGATAGATAATGGTCCTAATGAGGAATTGGAGGCACCAAAACTCTACACTGTAGGTTTGTGGAATGACTGCCAGTCATAAAGTTCACTGGATTTCTTCCATAATTATCTCTCTAGACTTCTCCTATGCAAATGCCGGTGCCAATCCTGCCTCAGTGGTAGAATTCTAACTCCCAGCTGTCCCCAGCAGATAGGGGTCTCTTTAGGACACCAAAAAACCTTTCCACGGGCACAGGTCGTTCTCAGGCCAAGCTTTTTCTACAAAAGTCATCTTATTTTGACCCTCATTTTAAGATTTTTTTGTGTCTGGACCTCACTTTATAGGGGAAAGTTTTTTTGTGTATGTGTGTGTTTGTTTTGTTTTGTTAGTTCTCTTTCTCCAGCACCTCGAAGAGCCTGATGTTTCCATATTTCCAGATGCCACATTCTTGCCAGTCCCATAGTCACTAAGCTCACTAAGCTCAGGGAAGATGGTTGCTGATTTAATTGAAGTTGGGAGTAGAGGGAAGCAGGGATCTCTTTAGATGTGAACTCATTTTAGTATCCTATAGAATTACTACTGTTGGTTATCTATGTGCATAGGAGGAAGACTATCTTCAGTGAAAGAAAGGCATGAATAAAATTTAAAGTCACATGCCTATGTAGATGTCACAGAGAAGACGTCCTGTGTTATCATTTGTTAAAGTTATGTAAAGTGGAACCTGAACATGGAAATTTTTGTAGCTCATGATGTGGAGTTTAGTTTAACACATGACAGGTTATCATTGAAGATACTTCAGAAAGAAGAATTTCCAAGAAAACACATGTGTTAACATTGGAGGAGAAAGTGGCCATGAAGGTTCCTAACAATGCTGTTTTATTTAGGTGAAAATGGGTGAAGGTGGAATGAAAGAAACTGTTAGTGAGATCAGGGTCCACATGTCTCTCTCAGGCTCCCCACTCACCCAGAGGTTAGGATTGCCAGGGATCTGTGCAGGCCAAAGCAATGTGAGCAGAGGAGGGTGTCACCTCTGAAGAGAGTAACATAGTGTCTGGGCTGCCACCAACCCACTCTTTTCCCAGACTTCTGGCTGATGGCACGGGAGGCTGAGGTCCTGTGGACTCACTGCTTAGAAGAGGACTGCCCAACCCTCAGCACACTGTGGCATGAGGGAGAAATCACCTTCAGTTGTGTTCAGCCCCGAGATTGTGGTGTGTGTGGTCCCAGCACAGTCTGTCTGTCTTCTGAGTCACACAGAGAAGTTCTTCCAGGGTTGTCATAGCAGGAGTTGAAGGGAGAAAAATCCAACAAGAATATTCCTGAAGAGTTGTATAGGACAAACTGACTGGGTGAACAAAGAATAAGGAATGCTTCTCCATTCCCCACTGCTTTTACCCTTTGGTTCCTGATACCCCTTCCTGAGTACCCCTGCTACTCATTTTCATTTCTATGCTGGCTTGCTCATTGTTTCTACCATATTAATCCTTTGCATGCATGCCAGTAATGACATGTATTCTTGTCTTGCTGTATCATCATTCTTGTTGCCACCTCCCTGTCCTTTCTGTTCCCTGACAAGCTTCAGAGATTTGCTTTAGCTCTAAATGTCCTTGGCTGTCTGCACTTTACCAGTGTTCTTTCCCATCTGTCCTCACAGTTACAAATTATGTGCAAAATGCCTAGGAGGCTGTTCCGAATTTCAGAAGTGATTTCTGACTTTTTAAAAATATTTGATAGAAACTTGAATTTCAGCTATTAATACAATATTATTAACATACAAATAGAGAATTGTTATAAAAATAAAGAATTATAGCCCATTATAGACATTTATATTACATTTTCTCCCATTATTTTGTTATACATATTTCACAGCAGGTATGTATATTATATTCAACTTATGTTTACATATTTTATGACAAATGGTATGCTAACATCAACTTTTAAAAATTTAAATAGGTCAAAAATCTTAACATAAAGATGAATTCTAAAATTCAGATTTTTATACTGAAAAATAATCACTGTAATTGGTTTGATTTTTTAATTACAATTTTTCCCCACTTAATTATGTTTATACTGATGAAATAGAATTGCCAGGACAGTAATATGTTTTTGTGAATCTTAAATTTAAATATAATATGTATCATTTCTGAGGCTTACTATGTGTGAGAATTTTAATAAATATGTCATTTATAGTTATTTCATTCATACCTCATAATGGTATAAAACAGATTATTATACCCTCTTTTTTCAGATGAGAAATGTGAAGCATAGGAAATTAATGGAGTTTGGCTGGAGTCTATTTCATGGAGGTTTAGCAAGTTCCTGAGCCCACCCTGTGGTTATATCCTCAATTCCAGAATGCACTGTTTGGTTAAACATATTCAGACAACTTTTTCTTAATGAAGAGCATAAGGAGCAGTTTTCTTTAAGCAGAATCAGCAATGCATAGCTACTGTGTTATTTTGGTATTGTACCAATACATCAACTCTATATCATGATATAGTATTTAGGGACCTTGACCACCTGTCCATTCCACAAGACGCTATACTAGTTCATTATTATATTGATAACATTATTTAGACTTGAGAGTAGAGATGCCTTGGTAAGAAGTGAGTATGCCAGAGAGTGGGAAATAAGTCCCATAGAAATCTATGGCAGCAACACTTTGGTGACATTTCTAGGTGTCCAGTTATCTTGGGAAGACTGAATTACCCCTTTCAATGAAAAGACAGTTTGCTGCATTTGCTTGCCTATCACCATGAAAGAGATCACACTGCTTAAATGTGTTTTGATTTGGGAAGCAGCAGTGTCTCATTTGGTTACACCGTACCAAACCAATGACCAAGAGACCTAAAAGGTCACTTGTTTTGAGTGAAATCCAGAAGAAGAGACTGCTACAGATATAGGCTTTTATACCAGCTGTTCTGCCATTGGGCCAAATGATCAGCAGATCTGATGGCTCTCCCAGTGTCTATGGCAGTTAGACATAGACACTGTCTATGGCAGAACTTGTGGCAGATCACACCACAGACAATGATTTGATGTAAGGCCATGCCATCTTCCATAAATATTCTTCTTGTGAGATACAGCTTCTAGCTTGCTACTGCACCTAATAAAGACTGCAAGTTGATCGTCCTGAAGTGGGCCTTTTCTGACACACCATGCTACAAAGCCGGGAACACAGCAGCAACCGTTCCATCAGGTGGAAGTGGTAGGTTGGAGACTGGGCTCAAGCAAGCCCTGACAGCACAAAGAAGTTGCATGATTAAGTGGCCCAAATGCCTATATGCCTGAAAAACTGTTTTTTCTCTCATAAAGCCATACTCTGGCTCATGGCAATTTCTCTATGACCGATTGACTGAGGGGAAGAAGGATTCTCTATAGAGAGTTTTGTGCAATATGCTAGCAATACTATGCCTTCACTCCAGGGTGGTTCTAAAGGATAGATGTAAAGGGCAATTGCACCACTGTAGAGAAATGTATTTAATGAACCTGGTGTACATTTTTCCTGGAAGTAGTTATGGCCAAACATGTGATCTACACTGCTCCAGTGACAGTGGTCAGTGGTTTGGCGTGATGAGCCAGGATGTGGGACAAACACAGTTTTGAGAGACTGAGTATACAAATGGACAATAGCCAGACAATGCATAAAATAGAACTCTGCCCCACAATCTGAAGTGATTTTCCCATCAAACCAACTTCTTCTTTATAATAAACAGCTCAAGATACCAGTCTCTATAAGTCACTTACAAGAAATCAGACTGTTATCTTTGGTAAGGATCCAGGATTTAAAACTTTCCTAACAGTTGAGCCAATATGGCCATGACTTGATTAATGATTGGCAGTTTTCCTAATGTTTATCTCTAGTTCTAACTTAGTACCAGAGAAATTCAAATATACACCCCTAACTAATCACATAGGATCCCTCACTTCTGGTTAATGCACCTACAGCTTTGCTGTACCAACCATCTCTAGTCAGCGTGCACCTGAAGCCTTCTGGTTTTCTGCTAGCTTTCCCATTATTCTGCCTGCTGTTGAGCCTCTAGCAAAACACAAGTCATGGTAGCTGAGTTCCTTGCTATAGCAAGCTACAAACAAACAAACAACAGCAACAAAAAACTTTTCTTTACTCGTTTGGTTAGCATTTGCTCATTTCCATAATTCAAAAACTGATTACAAGGAGGTCTGGGGAAGAGGTAAGTAGACGGACTTCTCTGAATGGATGCTGTGCGTGAAGATATTTTTTATTTCATGAGAATACTAAGGAACAACTTCAGCAGAAGGGGACCTGAACAACTTAGGTGGGACAAAGTCACCCACTCTGGAAATCAGTCATACTGTTTCCCTGGAATCCTTGCACTAAAACATAGTGAATCCCTTTTATCTTAATACTGAGGCTTTTTTCTCCTCTTTTCTTGGTTAAGCTATTTTCAGTTTAGTCTGGCTGGTGTCTCTGTTTAGATAGTGCTTTCATTATTTGGAACACATTATTTTAAGTTAGTTTTTCTTTTCATTTTTATCTTTAGAGTGCTTTTTATATCATTATATAAGTTTACACTTTATCACTTCTATTCTTTGCTGTCACCTATGTGTGTCAATTTTATCATTGCATTATTGTGTATTTTGATCCCCATTGAATTTTGTATATATGGCAAAGTATCTTTTAAATAGTTTGACCTATAGTCTTCATAGACTTTTTTACTCTTTCTGATCTTGTTTTATAAAAACCATGCCTTCTTGTTAGAGAAAATCACAAATAATTTTCATTTAATTTTTAGTTGTACTTAAAATATACAACTTTGTTTATGACAGATTTAAATTTAATTTTACAAAAGTTATATATTAAATATATGTAGTCTTCTTTTATAGCTTTTTTACTTTGTGTTTTGTTTAGAAATAAATCCCTCACCCCTAGATTGTTTTTCTAATATTCTATATTTTCCTTATTTTTTTTATAGTTTTACTCCTTATTTGTAAATATTTAATCAGGTAGAAATTTATTTAAGGGAAGATATGATTTATAAAGTTAATTTTCCCACCCTCATTTTTATGCAATTGTCTAAATGTTATTCATTAATTTATATCATGTATTCACTGAAAAATATAATTAACTATTTACTAACAATTTAATAATTAACTACTTATTAAAATAATATACCAGCATATAATTCCACTGAAACTAAGTATGAGTAAATTTACTTTACAATTTAAAGAAGAATTTCGTAACACAGGAAAATAATTAAATTCCAGAGAAAAAATTAATGATTTTCAAAATGTAAAAATGGAACAATTTATAATATATACTAAAAATTTTGACAAGCCTGTATTCCTTCTGCTTAATACTGCTGTGAACCTAAACTGCTCAAAAGAATAAAGTCTATTAAATAAGTTTGACAATAATTTAACTGAATTTTTAAAATGAATTGACCATTAGTACTTAGTATTACCTGCCTAGAATAACTGATATCAGACTAAGTTCATTTCTCTTTTTGATTGTGCCTATTGAGTCTAATATCTTTGTCACAGGGTATTATTCCAAGGTCTCATTCTAAGTACTAGCATTTCTAATATTTAGTATAATTTCTGGAGTGGAATGGACATTTAATAATTATTTACTAAAATGCTGAAATTAGGCCCTGGCTGGTGTAGCTCAGTGGCTTGAGCGCGGGCCTGCGAGGACCACACGATCGCGGTTTGATTCCCAGTCAGGGCACATGCCTGGGTTGCAGGCCAGTTCCCAGCAGGGGACTCACAAGAAGCAACCACACATTGATACTTCTCTCCTTCTCTCCTTCCCTTCCTCTCTAAAGATAAATAAATAAAATAAAATGCTGAAATTAGAATAATTTACTTGAACTACATTTACTACCTTTAAAGTGACTAATGACAAATCTAAACATCATTACAGTAACGGACAAGAGTTCAAAAAGCCAACAGTTCTTTCAGAATCTCACTATAATCTCAAGTATGTAGATATTACCAATAAGTAAAATTATATTTAACGGTATATTACAAAAGATCCTTTTTATAAAGCTGTGAGTTCTGCGTGCATGTGTTATAAGCCTCAATGTTTGCTATTATGATTACATGGTGCTAATACTGCGTTTCTTCAATTGACGCCTGTTTGAAGGCAGTGGAAATCACTTTCCCAAACTCTATAATCTCTTTTGCATCTAATTCAAAGTCATGACCTCAACCAGACTGTCTTAAATGCCTCTGATTATAGTTGTGAATAATAATAGTGAGGTTCTTACATGGAAATATATCTACTCACTATATCTTTGACTCATTAAATTAAAATAATAGGTTTATTAAAATATTTTATATTCTAAGTCGTGATAAATCTCTTAAAAAGTCAATGCTATCTTTCATATTTAGTTATGCTAATGAGGTTCCTAAAATGAACAAAGTAAATTTTCTTAAATTGAGTTAATGATCAAGAATTATTCAAATAAAAAGTAAATATGTGAGCATGGCTTATTGCTGATGTGCTTACATCCACAATTCTGGGACTTGTGTAAAATTGTTTAGAATAAAATCAGAGGAGTAAAAATTTTAAATATGATTCTAGTTCAGCAGATTGCTAACCACTGCATAAATTTCACAGTCAGTAATTTAATTTCTACTGAAAACCAGAAAAATTATGAATGATAGAAAAAGGAAATTAACTTTCTGAAGATTGTTGTAAAAATTCATTATTTCTATTTATCTTCTGTTATAATATTACATAATTTTATTTTATATTAGTCTTACTGTTTAATTTAAATAGCAAGTGGAAGTAGTTTGGTCTGACGGGAATGATTGAGTTTAATATGATTTGATTTTATAGGTTTTTCTTTTCTTAATTATGGTAAAAATAGATAATATAAAATCTACCCTCTTAACACATTTTTAAATATACAGTGTTATTAACTAGAAGCACAATGTTGTACAGGAGATCTCTAGAACTTATTCACCTTGTATTAATATAAGCAACAATGGCAGAAAAGTTCAATAGTAATAGCAAGTTATAAAATATGTCTTTGTTTATCATGTGGGAATAAAAAAGAAAAGTAGTCTTCAAAGTAAACTCAGTTTGTTCCATAGTATAAAAATATACAGTGAAAGATAAAACTTTATTGTCACAATAACTTGAGTAAGTGTTGAGGGAAGAAAATTTTGTTTCACTTGGTTTAATAATACCAGCAAATAACAACTTTGGGGAAAAAAAGTAATGAAATGTAAAATTTTATAGGTTTTGATTTTTAATATGTCTTTGGTATGTGAAATTTGTGAAATTTGTGAAATTTGCTTCCTTTATCTGTGAAATGGAACTAATAATATTTTAAAATGTCCTTTGTAAATTACAAAGTGAAATATTGGTACAAATATATAAATTACTATTTATATATAACGATAATAGTTAACTTTTACTAAATACTATGTACATTGCAAATATAAAATAATTTAAATTGTATGGCAACTCTTTGAAATAACTATTACTATACTAATTTCACAGGTAAGAACACTGAGGCAGAGAGATCTTAAGTAATTGCCCAACATTGCTAGTAAATGGTGAAGCTGGGGTTCAAAGGCAGGAAGTTTGACTCTATAGGCTGTGTTTGGACCATTGTTATACAGTCTCTCTTATGCTACCCAAATGTTTGGTTAAAATAGAAGTTACCTTGTATATAAAAATCACCAGTCCTCTCTCCTTGTGTAGATATACATTTACTTATAGTAGTCAAAATTGGTCTGTCACACTCCAAAACAAATGTTGAGATCCTTTTCTATAAAGCACAGAATTTCCAGGGAGAATGAAAGAGTTACTTGTATGGATCTGAAAATGGCCATTCACAGTGTTAATCTATCATTGGCAAACCATGAGAGGATATAAATCAGCAAACTACATAATGTTTCTTTTTTCTCTCATAAGTAGATTTATTGGGCATATGGTTCTTAGTTTTCACTGGGTCCAGTGAATGGAACATATTCTATATTTCTCTGATAAACATAACAGACTTATTTTTTAAAAAAATCATTAACTGCAGGCTTCAACACACAGATCTATAAATGGATCGTCAATACTCCCTAAGGTAATGTGCAGATTGACTGTAGTCCTTACCAAAATTTCAACAGCCTTTTTTGTAGAAATGGAAAAGCCAATCCTCAGACTCATAGGGATTTGCAAATGTCCCCAAATAATCAAAAAAAAAAATCTGAAAAAGCAGAACAGAGTTGGAAGACTCACATTTTCTAAACTTATTACAAAACTATAGTAATCAAAACAGTATAGTACTGGCATAAAGACAAATATGTAGATCAATGGGGTAGAACAGAATTCAGAAATGAACCCATATATCTAGGGGTAGTTGATTTATGACAGCGATGTTAAGTCCACTCAGTAGGGACAAATGGTGCTGGAACAACTGCATTTCCACATGAAAATTAATATAGTTGAAGTCCTCCCTCTATAACATATAAAATTTTATCAAACAAATAAAAAATAGAAGAACTAAAACCATAAAACGTATAGAACCATTGGTAAGCATTACCAATGCTTAGCGGTAACTTTCAGTTTGGCAGGGAATTCTTGGATATGACAGCAGAAACAAGCTTGTTGCTTCTATGAAAATGAAGATAATAGGTTGGACTTCATCAAAATTAATTTTTTGCATCAAAGGGCATTATTAAGGAAGTGAAAAGATAATCTGTCGCAGGAATGTCATACTCATTTTCACCATGGGCCACATTAGCTTCGTGGTTGCCTTCAAAGGGCCCAATGTAATTTTAGGACTGTATAAATGTAATTACTCCTTAAATGTCAAGGAGATGAAATTATATTCAGTCCTTTGAAGGCAACTGCGAGGCTGATGTGGCCCCCAATGAAAATGAATTTGATACCCTTGATCTATAGAATGAGAGAAATTATTTGCAAATTGTCTATCTGGTGAGTTTTTTTAATTTATTTATTTTAATTGTTGTTCAAGTACAGCTTTTTGTCTTTTACTCCCATCCCAGTCCCGCAGTGCTCCCCACCTCCCTCCCATTTCCACCCCCCTTAGTTTTTGACCATGTGTCCTTTACACTAGTTCCTGTAAACCCTTCCTCTTTTCCCCTGAAATTCCCTCCCCTCTCCTCTCTGGTCACTGTCAGCCTGTTCTCTATTTCAGTGTCTTTGGATATACTTTGTTTGCTTATTTGTTTTGTTGTTTAGGTTCCTATTAAAGGTGAGATCATATGGTATTTGTCTTTTACCGCCTAGCTTATTTCACTAAGCCTAATGCTTTTCAGTTCCATCCATGCGGTTTCAAAGGGTAGGAGCTCCTTCTTTCTTTCTGCTGCATAGAGTTTCATTGTGTAAATGTACCATAGTTTTTTGATCCAGTCATTTATTGATGGGCACCTAGGTTGCTTACAACACTTGGCTATTGTAAATTGTGCTGCTATGAACATCGGGGTGCATAGGTTTTTTGGATTGGTGTTTCAGGGTTCTTAAGATATAATCCTAGCAGTGGAATTGCTGGGTCAAAAGGCATATTCATTTTTAGTTTTCTTAGAAAATTCCATACTGTTTCCCATAGTGGTTGTACCAGTCTTCAATCCCACCAACAGTGAACTAGGGTCCCCTTTTCTCCACAACCTCTCCAATACGTTGTTTGTTGCTTTGTTTATGATGGCCGTTCTGACTGGTGTAAAGTGGTATCTCATTGTGGTTTTAATTTGCATCTCTCTGATAGCCAGCGATATTGAGCATCTTTTTATGTGTTCCTGGATCCTCTGAATGTCCTCCTTGGAGAAGTGTCTGTTCAAGTCCTTTGCCCACTTGTTAATTGAGTTGCTTGTCTTAGAGTGGAGTCATGTAAGTTCTTTGTATATTTTGGAGACTAAACCCTTGTCTGAGGTATCATTGGCAAATATGTTTTTCCATTCAGTTGGTTCTTTTTTATTTTAATACTGTTTTCTTTAGCTGTGCAGAAGCTTTTTATTCTTATGAGATCCCATTTGTTTATTCTTTATTTATGTCCCTTGCTCTAGGGGACATATCAGCAAAATGTTGCTGTGTGAAATATGAAATTTTCCTGCCAACGTTTTCCTCTAGGACTTTAATGGTGTAGTGGCTTATATTTAAGAAAGCGAGAGAGACAGAAAGGAACACAGGTACAAAAATAGCAATGAGTAAGTACCTATCAATAATAACCTTAAATGTAAATGGATAAAATGCTCCAATTGTGGGAGCGACTTTCCTTGAAATTCCCCCTCTGTGCCACAGATGAGAGTAAACATGACTGAGATATGATGTGACCTGCTTGGGGAGGAGAGGTGGCCAGTTTCCCAGAGGAAAAAAGCCTTGAGCAGTGGCCAGTTTCTCCGGGGAAAAAGGTGTTGAGCCCCTTCCTCCAAGGGCTTTTATTGGGTTGTAATACACAGGAATACAGGACGGCAAGGATCAAACATAACATTTCAAAGAAATCTGAGAGCTTAGTCTGAGTCTGAGTCTGTCAGGAACAGAGTTTTAGGGTTTTCTGCTCAAACCCTTAACACATGAATGAAAGCACTCTCGGCAGAGCAGATTTCACAGGTTTTTCAGGAAGTCTTTGTGATGCCAGATTTTTCCCCAGGACACACTCTAGCAAGGCAAGGAGCTGCACCCCTCCCCAATGGGTATTCAGGCTTAAGGAGATTAGAGCCAAGAAGCACTTCTCCCAGAGGGCATGGGGACTTGGGCTATCTCAAAGCCTGGGAGCCAGAGTCCATTGTTCTTTGTTGCAGCCCCCGAGTCCTTCCATGAAGGCCTCCCAAGTAATCATGCCTAGCCTAGGTTGCTCCTCCTTTGAGGTGTCTTACCTGTGAAGGACTTCTGACTGTGCTTTGGGGGCAGGGAGGAAACTAAGGCAGCATTTGCTACCAGAGACAAGCTTTGTCTCCTGTGGCTCACATTCCAAAGGTCACTGACTCATCCTTAGCCACAATGGGTAGGAGCTACAATTCCTAGAACCAGGCAGAATGGTCCACAATGTCCAATCAAAAGACAAAGAATAGATGAATGGATAAGAAAGCATGACCCACACATATGCTGCCTACAAGAGTTCCAACTCAGGACAAGAGACCTACACAGACTAAAAGTGAAGGGCTGGAAATAAATTTTCCAAGCAAACAGGAAAAAAAAAGCTGGGGTAGCAATACTCATATTAGACAAAATAGACTTCAAAAAAAGGACCATAAAGAGAGACCCAGAAGGTCACTTCATAATACTCAAGGGGAGAATCCACCAAGAAGACATAAAGGAGCACCCAAATATATAAAGAAAATCTTAGACAACTTCAAGAAAGATATTGACAGCAACAAAATTATAGTAGGTGATTTTAACACCCCCCTGTCAAAAATGGACAGATCTTCCAAACAAAGTATTAACAAAGATATAGTGGCATTGAACAAAGCCCTAGATAAAATGGACTTTACTAATATATAGAGAGCCATTCATCCCAAAGAAGCTAAATACACATTCTTTTCAAATGCACATGGAACATTTTAAAAGATAGACCACAAGACAGGAGACAAAACAAGCCTCAACAAATTCAAAAACATTGAAATCCTACCAAGCATTTTCTCCGACCACAAGGGACTGAAACTAGAAACCAACCCCAAGGGAAAAAACCCAAAACACTCAAAATCACGGAGATTGAATAGCATGCTATTAAACAATGAATGGGTCAAGAATGAAATTAGGGAAGAAATCAAAAAGTTTCTGGAAACAAATGAAGATAAACTGACGACAACCCAAAACTTATGGGACATAGGGAAAGCAGTCTTGAGAGGGAAGTTCATAGCAATACAGGCCTACCTAAAAAAGATAGAAACATTTCAAACAAACAACCTAACCCTATGCCTATAAGAACTCAAGGAACAATAACAAAGACAGCCCAGAGCAAGTAGAAGGAAGGAAATATCTGATGAGTTTTATACACAGTATATATAAAGAACTCTTAAAATTCAGCAACAAGAACAACAACAATTAAAAATGGGCAGAGGACTTAAATAGACACTTCTAGAAAATGTAAAAGTGGTCAGTTAATACAGGGAAAGATGCTCAGCATCATTAGTCATTAGGAAAATGCAAATCAAAACCATAATGAGCTAACATTTCATACCTACTAGGATGCCTATAATGCAAAACAAATGAATAATAAGTGTTGGTGAATTTGTAGACAAACTGGAACTCTCATACATGGATAGTGAGAATGTAATATGGTACAATAGCTATAAAAACAGGGTGTAACTCTTCAAAACGTTAAATAATAAAATTATTACCCAGAATTTTTAATCTAGGTAGGTATACGCCCAGAATAATTGAAAACGGGTTTAAACTGGTATTTGTATGCCACTGTTTATTGACGCATTATTTATAATCACTATAAGGTAGAAACAATCTGGTATCCATCAACAGACAAATGGAATAAACAAAACATGGTATCTATTACAGAACAAAATATTATTTAGCCATAAAGAGAAATGAAATTCTGATACCTGCTGCAGTAGAAACGAACCTTGAAAACATTATGCTGAGTGAAATAAGTCAGGCACAAAAGGACAAATATTATATGATTTCACTTATGTGAAATGTAAGAATGTGCAAGTTTACAGAGGTAGAAAGTCAATCAGGGGTTACCATGATCTGTAGAGGGGAGAGAAGGGGGAATCACTGCTTAGTGGTTACTGAGTTTTCGTTCTGAGTGTCCTCAATGAATATTTGGAAACAGATAGTAGTGATGGCTATATAAGACTGAACGTTTCATTAAAACCACTGGCTTATAAACTTTAAAAGTGGTTAAAGTAACAAATTTCAAAGTTTTAAAAATTAAAAATAATTTCCTCCAGTATTCATGCCAAACACATTTCACAAATTATACTTGATTTATCTCCTATTTTACCTTCAATATCTGAACCAAGCTGTAGACCAAGTAGAGAGAAGGTCCTATTTACTGTTGTTCCATTTTTCAACACCGTTTAACTCTCATCAGGGATTCAAACTCACTTTGATATTTATTGGCATTGCAACACCACCTGTGAACTTGTCTAGGTTGCTATCAATTTTGTTTCTTAAGGGAAATAAGGCATCTTTTGCATATGTATTACAATGCTCCAAGTTTCTGAGTAGATCCAACTTTTTAAAGGCAAAGATAATTTTGCTACCTATTTTTAAATCAATATAAAGAAACAGTAATTAATATAAAGAAAAACTAGTGGAAGAACAAATATAGATTAATAAAACAGAATCAGGAATTAGGCAATTGGTTTTGAAGTACCCAGAAATTTAGTGAGGAAAACACATTGTAACAAATGGTGCTGGGAGAACAGGCTATCCCTATAAGGAAAAAAAGTTAACATCAACTGTTACATCAGGACTAAAATAATCTAAGAATAGATCATAGACCTAAATACAGAAACTGACATTATAAAACCTTTAGAAAAAATATAGGACACAATCTTTGAGACCTAAAGGTTGACAAAGGTTTATTATATAAGATACCAAGAAACATGAACCATAAACACCAATTTGAATAGCAGGCTTTATGCAAATTTTTTAAAAATGCTTTTGGCAAACTCCATAAAACAGCTAATACATATAATGAACAGTTTTTTGACTCATATATCTGAAAAGCATCTTGTATCTATAATGTGAATATTATCTGTGTCAATTAAGTAAACCAATAAAAATGGGCAAATAATTGCACAGGCACTTTACAAAAGAAGATACATCAATAGCCAGTAAGCACATAAGGGTGTCCAACATCATTAGTCATCAGAGAAATGCTAGTTAAGCTTACTGCACTTCCACTTGGATGATTAAATTAATGGATGGATAGTATCGAGTATTGGTAGGGAAATGGTGTAACTAGAACTCTTACGTTGCAGGTAAAAATGGCACAAGCTCTTTGGAAAATGGCTCCATATTAAATGTATACCTTTAAGATGAACCTGCCATTTCATTTGGAAGTATTTGCTTTAGAGAAATGACAACATGTTGACATTCACTAGGAATTTGACTCAATGGACACTGTAACTTTTGCATCCACTGTTGAAATTCCCGTGATGATATCATCCTCCTGTAACTGTCCATTTCCTCATCTACTCCTCTTCACAGAAAAATTGTTTAAAAGCCTTATATTTGCTCAACCTTTCAATCTCCTCCTTTTCCCTCAATCTACTAGTTTACTTCCCTATGAATTCAACAAAAACTGCTAATCAGTGGCATTAATTAATGTCATTCTGCCAAAGACAACAATTCTTTGACTTTCCATTTTACAAAGTATCAACAATACTCACAATTAACTTTTTTTGCCTTGAAACACTCCTCTTTTATTTTTTATCACCATATTCATTATATCTTCCTCCTCAATTACCTCTCTTCTCAGTTTTCTTTGCTGGCTTCTTGTTTACAAGACGTCTATATATTTGTGTGCTCCAGGGTCTTTCTTACTGCTCAGTAGTCTCACTTGATGTCACACACCACCAATTAGCTTATAATTCAGAAATTATTACCTCCAACATGAACCTCTTCGTAGTGCCAGAGTCATATGCTCAATTGCCCACTCATAAACACCACTTGGATCTCCACAATGTGTCTTAAACTGAAGAAAGTCAAATACCATTACTCTGTTAATTCCCAATCTGTTAGCTCGAACATATTTCATTAACCAATGGCACGTCAATGCTGGAGGGGTGGGGAGAGCCTTTCCTAGGTACTCTCTCTTGAATACAGACCATGAGAGAGCATTGAGCCTACCTCCTTCTGAAGACCTCACTTATTGAGGTCCCACTGAATAAGAACACAACAAATATTTTAAAATTCACAAAAATTATTTTAAAAAGTGTAGAAAAACTAAAAGTCAACAAAAGGTTAATTTTCATTTTCCTACTGAAAATGGTAACTGTCAAGATTTCAGAGAAGTCCATTTCTTCCCTAGAGGATGATAACTTATACATTGCTGATTATAAGGCATGCTTCACAAGTTCCAGTTTTCTTACCACCCCTGCTTATCACAACGATGTTGGTACAGTGGTAATAGTATATGAGGTGGTGGTCCCATAAGATTATAACGAAGCTGAAAAGTACCTGTCACCTAGTGTCTTTGTAGCTGTCATGACATGGCATCACAAGGCATGACTCATGTGTTTGTGGTGACGTTGGTGTAAAAAACTCTACACTGCCACATTGTGTATCGAAGTAAAGCAAGGTGATCTCATACAGTGATTACTATGTTACTGGTTTTTTGTATTACACTATATTTCTATTGCTATTTTAGGGTATACTCTTTCTATTTATCAAAATAGTTTGCTGTAAAACACTATGCTGTGTTGTACCAGCAGCAGCCTCATACATCTAGTGTGCACGGAGTCTCCTGATTGCATTATTTTCTCCTGTGTTTTAAGCTTGTGCTGTTTTGTATAGGTGTGTGGGGTAGAGATGTATAGCCTAGGCACAGTGGGCTGTACCATGCAGGGGTGTCCAGCCCATGGCCCAGGATGGCTTATGAATGCGGCCCAACACAAAATTGTAAATTTACTTGAAACCCTTTTTTTTGGCTCATCAGTTTTCATTAATGTTTGTGTATTTAATGTGTGGCCCAAGACAACTCTTCTTCCAGTGTGGCCCAGAGATGCCAAAAGGTTGGACACTCCTGCTACCTGTGAAGTGGGCTATACCATCTAGGTTTGTGTAACCTACACTTTTCCTTCTGTATTGACACCATGCTCAGCAGTTCAGTGAGTCTGCCAGTTTCATCATATACATATTTTTCTCCTCTACCCCTTTCTTTCCTTCTTTTACCAATAACAGGGTCTGCATCCTCTCTATTTATTAGCTGAGTGATTGCAACTGGCATGTAACTAACTTCTTGTACTGTACAAACACAGTCTTCCTCACCCTGCACTTAAGTCACTTCTTTTTATTTATTTATCTATTATTGTTCAACTATGGTCATCCTGCCTTTTTCCCCATTGCTGTCTCCTGCCCCATTCCCCCAATTTCCACAATCAATACCCCCATTGTCTGTGCCCACGAGTCCTCTATTCCTGTTCCTTTGTTTGCCCTTTCCCTCTCTTTTTTCTATTACCTCCCTTTCCCCTCCCTTCAGGTCACTGTCAGTTTGTTCTATCTTTCCAAGTATCTGGTTCTATTTTTTTCATTTGTTTGTTTTGTTGATTAAGTCCCACCTGAGGTGAGGTCATATGGTATTTTTCTTTCATCACCTGGCTTATTTCACTTAGCACAATACTCTCCAGTTCTAGCTAAGCTATCGTGAAGGGTAGGAGCTGCTTCTTTCTTTCTGCTCTGTAGTATTCCATTGTGTAAATGTACCACAGTTTTTTGATCCACTCATTTACTCATAGGCACTTAGGCTGTTTCCAGAACTTAGCTATTGTAAATTGTGCTGCTATGAACATTGGGGTATATAGGTTCTTTTGAATTGGTAATTCAGGATTCTTAGGGTATTGTCCCAGCAGTGGGATCATGGTATCAAAAGGCAGTTCCATCTTTAGTTTTTTTAGGAAATCCCATACTATTTTCCACAGTGGCTACACCAGCCTGCATTCCCACCAATAGTGCACTAGGGTTCTGTTTTCTCCACTACCTCATCAGCACTTGTTTGTTGATTTATTAGTGATGGCCATTCTGATTGGTGAGAAGTGGTATGTTACTGTGGCTTTAATTCACATCTTTCTAATAGCTAGTGGTGCTGAGCATTTTTTTCATGTGTCTCTGGACCCTCTCTATTGACCTAATTTTGACCTCAGTGATATATTTTTGTTTCTGTAGATGAAAAAGTCCTCAAAGGGAAATGTTTTGCTGATATGGAAGAGGTGAAACAATAATGGCAGAAACAGTAAAGGGCACTAAAATCAACCAGACCAAAAACTGTTCTAGCAGTAGAATAAAAAAAATCTTGATAGTGGCATTGCATCAAATGGAGAGTACTTTGAAGGACTAATGTTTAAAGATGCAATAATAAATACTCAATTTTTTAAATAAATTACAGGTCTTTTGGTTGCCCCCTTATGTGTTATTTCTTGACTCTGATTCTGACAGTCTTGTTAAGAAAAAATCTGTCCACTCTTTCTGGTGTGGCTCAATTAGAGCATCATCCCATAAACTAAAGTTTGCGAGTTCAATTCCTGATCAGGGCACATACTTAGGTTGTGGGTTTGGCCCCTGGTCAGGGCATGTGAGAGAGGCAACCAAGTGATCTATGTTTTTCTCTGTCATCAATGTATCTCTCCCCTTCTTCTTCCTTTCCCCTTCTGTCTAAAACCAATAAGCTTGCCCTCGAGTGAGTATTAAAAAAGTAATTGAATTTTAAAAATCTATCAAATTCCTGATTTCAAAACCTTAAACTGTTCTGGTAGCTTTTACTTTTTCTTCATTGTTAAACCTTTCAATGATCTTTGCGTTCAAACTATTCTTTATAATTAGTCTTAACTATATGAAGTCACATGAAAATGGAAACTTTTATAAAGCATGCAGATTTTGTACTAACTCACACCGTAATAATTATATAAATTTGGAATAGAAGAATGATTGTTCTTTTACCCCTTTATTTTTTTAAGGCTGTTTTATTGATTTTGCTATGACAGTTGTCCCACTTTTTTCTCCCCTTTATTTCCCTCTGCCCTGCACCACCCCTTCCACCAGCATTCACCTCTGCCTTAGTCCAAGTTCATGGGTCATACATATAAGTTCTTTGGCTTCTCCATTTTCTATACTATTCTTAACCTTCCCTGTCTATTTTGTACCTACCATTTATGCTTCTTATTCCCCATGCTTGGCCTCCCTTTCTCCCCATGCCCTTTCCCCGCTGATAACCCTCCATGTTTTCTCCATTTTTGTGATTCTGTTCCTCTTTCAGTTGGTTGCTTAGTTTGTTTTTGGGTTTTTTTTTTTTAAGGTTAAGTTGTTGATAGTTGTGAGTGTATTGTCATTTTACTTTTCATAGTTTTGAACATCTTTTTCTTAGATAAGTCCCTTTAACATTTCATATAATAAGGGCTTGGGGATTATGAACTTCTTTAACTTTACCTTATATTGGAAGAAATTTATCTCACCTCCTATTTAAAATGATAGTTTTGCTGGGTAGAGTAATCTTGGATATAGATCCGTCATTTTCAAGACTTTGAACACTTCTTTACTGCCTCTTCTTGCCTGTAAGCTTTCTTTTGAGAAATCAGCTGATAGCCTTATGGGAACTCCTTTGTAGGTAACTGTCTCCTTTTCTCTTGCTGCTTTTAAGATTCTCTCATTCTCTTTAATGTCAGGTAATATAATCATGATGTGCCTTGGTGTGTGCTTCCTTGGATCCAACTTCTTTGGGACTCTCTGAGCTTCCTGGACTTCGTAGAATTTTGTTTCCTTTGCCAGCCTGAGAAAGTTATCCTTCATTATTTTTTCAAATAAGTTTCCAATTTCTTGCTCTGCCTCTTCTTTTTCTGGCACTGCTATGATTCAGATGTTGGAACATTTAAAGTTTTCCCAGAGGTTCCTAAGCCTCTCCCCATTTTTTTTTTTTGAATTCTTGTTTCTTCATTCTGTTCTGTTTTTTTTTTTTCTTCTGCTCCAAATCATTGATTTGAGTCCTGGTTTTTTTCCCTTTTTTGTTGGTTTCTTGTATATTTTTCTTTATTTTACTTTGCATAGCTTTTACTTTTTCCTCTTTTTTTTTGTGACCACACTCAACCATTTCTATGAACATCCTGATTACCAGTATTTTGAATGGATAGTTTGGCTATCTCTTCATTGCTTTGTTGTATCTTTTCTGGGGCTTTGATCTATTCTTTCATTTGGGCCATATTTCTTTGTCTGCTGGTCCTGTTATGTTGCAAGGGGTGGGGCCTTAGGAATTCACCCACATGACTCCTGGCAGCGCTGTATGTGAGGGAGGGGTCTGAGAGAAAAAAATGCTTCTTGCTCAGCTCTGGGCCAGCTTTCACTTTCCCTGCAACCTACAGGCAAATTGGGCTTTTCTGGTGCTGATTCCTAGTGGATGGGCATTGTAGGACCTAGTGTACATTGTAGGACCCTGTGGGTCTCTCCATTGAACTCTCCTGTGAGGCTGGAAGTTTCTCCCACCACATGTCCCACAGGTTTTTACTGACAAAGTTTTTGAGGCTTTATTTCCCTGCACTAGAACCCAGGATTGTGTGCTCATTCTTGCTCCCCAGTTGTTCCTCTGGTTTATCCACACACAAATGTGGGACTGTCCGTTCTGCCAGCTGTTGCCTCCCTCAGTCTGCCAGCCATCAACCTGCCACATTTCCTTTCTGCCCCAGCAGCCTATCTCCACCCCTAATACCAGTCTGGATGAATGTTTTTTATTTAACTCCTTGGTTGTGGGACTGCCATATAGTTTGATTTTCTGGCAGTTGTGGTTGGTTTTTGTTTTTTACATTCATGCTTGTCCTTTTGGTTGTGTGAGAAGGCAAAGTATATTTACCTACACCTCCATCTTGGCTGGAAGTCCCTTTGCCCCTTTAGTTTCATAAACCCAAGTGTTGTGAGGTCTCTGAAATTCCTTTTCTTTATTATGAAATGAGAATAATAAACAATAAATCTTAATAATATAATTCATTTATAATCATAACACCTATTAAAATACTGTAAACTTAAAAATTTATATTGATATTAAGAATTATTGTTAAGGAGAATTCCAAAATAAAGTTAGGGCGAGATAATTATCATCTATATATTAAAAGTGAGGTCTATAAAACTTAGAAAAATAATTGTATTAGGCCTCAATTATAAATAAAAACATATAATAAAATTTTGCTATAAGTAATAATAATAAGCTATAAAAGCCCACAAAAAAGTTATAATAGTCTCCAAAAGAATATAACCACATTTGTTGCATTAATATAATTTTGTGTCTCTAATCCAATCCTATAATACTATTTAAATTATTACAGAAGGCTAAAACTCTTTGAGAAATTTACTTCTCTAATCATTATTATAGGTCTCATTTTCTTTTGTATTAATTCTAAGACGATTTTTGAAATGAAAAGTAAATTTATATTATCTCCTAAATTCTTCAGATAGCTCACAGATTATTTTAATGTAGTAGAAAGACGTGAATGTAGTATCATTCCAATTAGAGTAGACCCTCATCATACTTTTCTTTGTAATAAAACTAATAAGAAAGCAGATTATTAAAATGGCACATAATGAGATGATTTCTCTGAAATGTTAATAGTGTTTAAACAATGACATCACAGTGAAATGTGTGAAGGCTGACATTATAGTAGATAATGTTGTTGTTAAAGATTTTATTTATTTTATTTTATTTTTTATATGGGAAGAGAGGGAGAAAAAGAGGGAGAGAGTAATCAATGTGTGGTTGCTTCTCATGTGTCCCCTACTGGGGACCTGATCCCCAACCCAGACGTGCCCTGATGGGAATTGAACAGGCAACCCTTTGGTTTGCAGGCTGTTGCTCAATCCATTTAGCCACAGCAGCCAGGGCTACAGTAGGTAATCTTTATGCAGAATCCAAGTTTCCCTCCATCTATTTCTTCAGTCACTCTTAAAATAACATTGGTCTCTTAGGGTTGTGACATGATTTTTGCAGTTACAGGTGTTGTTATTTCATGGGAAAATATACATTGGTGGAAAAGACCGTTTATCTCTTCTCGCAAAAGAAACACTTAACAAGTGTATAGGAGGCGGGCTTTTTTAATACCTGCTAATGACACACAAACCAGTTTAGTACCAATAAAAAAATTACCCTGATGATTTTGAGTACATGCTATTCATTACCTGCTGCTGGGGAGAGGTAGGCCAGGCTTCCATACCTAGATAAAGTTTGATTTTCTTAGACAGGAAAAGGGTAAATAGCTATTGCCCAGGTGGGAGACCTCAGAGGCTCACTGTAAAGTGAATTCTCTTCCAAACAATACAGTGAAATTGCAGTCTTTAAGATGTGTGTCTGTATAGTCATCATAAAGGGAAGCTATAGCTCTGGCCGGGCACCTTAGTTGTTTGGAGCATCGTCCTGTACACCAAAGGGTTGCAAATTGGATCCCTGGTAAGGGCACATACCTAGGTTGTAGGTTTGAACCCTTGTTGCGGTACATACAGGAGACAAGAGCTTAGTGTTTCTCTCACATTCTCCCTCTCTCTCTTCCATTCCCCCTCCCTCCCCCCTTCTCCCTCTCTCCCCACCACCTCTTTCCCCTTCCCTTCTCTGTCAAACACATATTCATATCTTCAGGTAAGGATGTAAAAAAAAAAAAAAAACGAAGCTATGCTTGGACTGGTGTGGCTCAGTGGTCGAGTGCTGGCCTGAGTCAAAGGGTCACTGGTTCAATTCCAAGTCAGGGCCCATGCCTGGGTTGTGGACCAGGTTCCCAGTAGGTGGCACTCAAGAGGCAACCACACATTGATGTTTCTCTGCCTATCCTTTAAAAAAGAAAAAAATTAAAAACAGGAAGCTAAAGTTATTAACATAACAGTTATTAAAGGACAAAATGGAAAAGAGGAGGAGGAAGGGAAACAGAAGGAAGAGTGGGAGCAGAAAGAAAAGAAGGTTGAGTAACATCACAATGCACTAAAAAGTGAAACTCCAAATAAGGTATTCTGTGGAAAGGGTTCAATTTGTGATTTTCAGGCCATGGCAGACAGCAGGTTTACTATAAGATATTTTCAAATTCATAAGTTGCACACATTATCTTGAAAGTGGTTAAAATTTTTTACCTTGCATTTTTAGTGATAATAGGTGAGCCTGGAATGAACAAAATTCACATTACCTGCTACCGGAATCATCAATAGCTTTTAAAACAAGTATAATTGAGTATATAATGATTGCCGTATTGGCACCTGTGAACTTACCTTAACGGAGAAAAGGTGGGGACCCCTGACATAGACCAAGTTTAGTAACGATAAAGTGAGTCTCAAAGTGAAAACCTAAGCATTGTACCCACTGCACCTTCGTTTGTACGATCGTGTCTACAAGTCTCTCAAACAAGTCGTCCTGTGGGACTGAGGTTCTCCATTAGGCGAGTCATGGGACCCATGGGGCTAATGATTTATTCTCCTTCTGAATCGCCACATGGAGGATTATAAATCATAACGTGGGTCACTTCTAAATCGCCTAAACACTGTGCATGTGATAAGAGGAGAGGGAGGTTTAGATTTTAGTCACCAGTGAATTTAAGATTTTCTTAGGATACCCCTACCAGGATCAGAAAAGAGGAAGACTATTTTGCCCTGAAGGGGTGTGTGTGTGTGTGTGTGTGTGTGTAATTACAAAGAATTTGAGTGGGGTGTGGCACTGCGGCTGTACTGTTTGTATGTTCCAGAACAAAGCAGTGCATTCATGTGAGTTAAGTGATAATTTACAGGTACCAGCAATGCAGAAAGGGAAGCCATGAAAAACATTATTGCAGTACAGCCTGGAAACAGATTGAAACCATACCTGGGTGTGTTTGGAAAGCCCCAGTCTCCCAATTAAAGACCTACTCAGGGTGAGAACACGTTTGCACTGTTGGTGGGATGTAAGAAGCAGTCACTAGAGAAAGCAGCATGGAAACATCTCCAAAATTGAAAGTGGATCTGCCTTGTGACACAGTGATCCTACTTCTGAGAATATAGCCTGAGGAACCCAAAACACGAATTTGAAAGAACATAAGCACCCCTATGTTCATTGCAGCTGATCATATATTGTAAATAATTATGTTCGGTTATTTACAATAGCCAAGTGTCCATCAATAGATGAGTGAATAAAACAACTACGGGACGTTTACACAATGGAGTACTACTCAGCCATTAGAAAGAAGAAAATTTTACCACTTACAACAGTACAGATGGATGTGGAGAGCGTTATGCTAAGTGAAATGAGCCAGGCAGAGAAAGAAAAATACCATATGATTTCACTCCTATGTAAAATCTAATGAATGAACTGAGCTAACAAGGAAAACAGAGACTCATAGATGGAGAGCAGATGACAGCTAGTTGGGGTGGTGGGGGGGTTAGAGGGTAGAGGGACTGAGAAAAAAGGACTCACAGGCATGGACGACAGTGGGCTGATTGTTCAGGGAAGGGAAGTATAAGAGGACTAAATGGTAGTGGAAAAATACCATAAAGATTACATTTTCTTTTAAAAAGACATGCTTAAGGCAATAATAACCTCAATTAGAGATGTGGTTGTGAAAATGGAAAGATGGAAAAGGTTCTGATGGTATTTCATGTTTAAGCCCCAGAATGAGACGGTCTAGATTTAAATCCTAAATCCCTTATTGCGTGACCATTGGCCCATTAATTACACTCTGTGCCTCAGTTGCCTCACCTATCAAAGCAAGACCCTGATACTGTCTACCTTATCAGTTTGTGGGGTTAAATGAGGTATTAGATGTAGAGCACTTAGGAGAATGTACAGAGGTTAATAAGTGCTCAGTAAATGTTAACTAATATTAGTGATAGCTCCCTTAAGCTTAATTTTGAGTTGGAAGAAAGAAACGCCTGATGAAACCCCTTGAAGTAATTTAACTACTAACTATGCACTAACTCAATATTTGGACAAGTACATTATCATGTAGTGTATATTGTCATTATTTACTTAATTCAAAATACTTTTAATATGTCAGTGTGGGGCAGCTATTTTATTCACAAGCCATATAAATAATTATATCAATGTACAGCTTTTGAAACTGATTACTTTGCAAAGAAAATTATTAAGAGAGGTTTCAGTGTGTTTTATACAAATCACATATTTTTCTTCAGATAATAGAATGATACCAGCAAGCAGGGTTATATAAACACAGGCCTATAAAAGCAGCTTAGTTCAGTAGACTCACTGAAATTCATGCGTTAACGATTTTGTGGGCAACCCTAGGAGGAGGAAAGGATTTAAAATATTAAATAACAACATTCCATTGAATTATTTTCTTTAGAAGGGTGTCCTCAAGTTCCTTTTTGAGAACTCTTTGTGAGAAAAGGCACATTGTATATTTTCCTTGACAGCTTAACATTTGTGGTAAACAAGGCAGACACACCTTGTAGCAATGTTACCATTTCTAAACAGATTATTTTTAAAGCAAGAAAGAGGATCTAAGTAATTATCAATAGATAAAGTGACATTGCTCTTCAGGGAAGCGTGTGATTAACAGGGACTGCATAATAGAAGAAATAGCAAGGAAAAACAAAATCAAGAAAACAACAAAAATGCCAATCACTATCATCATAATTGACTTCCCTGAGAATCTTTCTGGAGCATATTCTCACCACTTAGACATAATTAGGGAAAGGAATATAATGAGCACTATTTATAGACTTGCTACTGTGCACTAGGTAGTGTTACTCTTTTACACCTGAGCTGCTTTAACCCTTGTAGCTGCTAGTGTTGGGTCATATTTCTCCATTACACTGATGCAGAAACTGAGGCTTAGACCTCAGGTCTATCTCAATACTATCTTAGGTGTTATACTCTCAGAATTACACTATAAGGACACTTGTATCAGAGCTCCCAGGGGCACGTGATAAAATTCATATTTTAGGACCCACAGAAGAATGAAGTCATTCTCTCTGGAGATCAGCTCAGTGTCTATTTCAATAATTGTGCATGATAAATACTATAATCTATAGAAGTACCAAAAATCATATATTGTGAACTTATACAAAATTTATTTTTGGTGGCTTTAGGAAAATGGTTATGCTAACATATTATAGTTTTAAAATTGTAACTATTATTAATAAAATGTCATAATATATTGGTGATTTGATGTATTTAATGAATAGAGCAGAGCTAAGTTGCACTGGTATAAAATTATCAAATCCAGAGCTCATGGGATTATCTAGAATTCAACATAAAGAAAAGCAACCTATACACGTACTAAGAGTAAGTGTTTTATAATATCTTCTTATTCTCTCAGGATATTATTATACTAGCTCTATCTAGTGGTCACATACAAATATTACACTTAGCTCATAAATATAAGAAACCTCTCATTTACAAATATTACTGTTAATTCCTTTTTTAATATTAATTTTTTCAAAATTGTGAAAAGAACACTTACCATGATACCGTATTGTTGCCTGCAGGTAGGATACCGCAGCACAGCTGATCTCTGGCACTCAGTCACCTTTTACAACTGGAACTTCAGGGGTGTTGACTAGGGACTCCCATGTCCCCTCGCCCCCAGGCCCTGGCAGCACTATTCCACCCTGCTTCTGCTTGTGATAGATGTTATTTTTAAAGGCTTAGTTATTAAAATCGAGACTTTTGATTGTATTTTCTTAGCCTTGATTTGAATGTATAGCAATCTAAATAATGAAAGAACAGAATATTTTAAAAACTCAAAATAAACTTATAAGCTCAATGAGATTATAAAACATTATCTTAAAAGTAATCATGACCACAGCAGGGTGTATCCTTGTGGACAATTTGATGAGGAATATTTTAACCTAGTGATCAGCCTAGATTTATGTCTTCCAATGGAATAAAATTATATTTGCTTTTTATTGTGCAACACTACATAATATTAGTAATAATCCTATAATATTTCTGTTGTGAGTAATTAACATATTGTCATCAAAGAACTTTTATATATCACCTAAGTAATGCATAATCTAATATTCATGCATTTCTGCATGACTTTAAAGATTATCACTCAGCTCTTACCATAAAAGCTAGTCAAAACTTAATGGCTTCAAACAAAAATCTCTTGTCTCACAAGTGCATGGGTCATCTGTATGGTCCTGTTGATCTGGGCAAGATGCAGTGATGCTCAGCTAAGCTCACTCATGCATCTGTGGTCAGATGCCAGGTCATCCGATTGGTTACCCAGAGACTAGCTCTGGTGATTCCTCTTCCAAATTCCTGTAAGCCAACCTGGGCTTCTTTGGGGACAGGGTGGGTAGGGTTTCCAGAGAAAGGGCAGAAGTACACAAAACTTCCTTGAGGCCTACAACTGGAACTGGGACCACATTACTTACATTTCATTAGCTGACCCAAAGAAGTCATAAGACACATATATGCAAGAGAAGAGGAAGGAAATTCCTCTCTGGTCTGAGTTTCTGGGAAGTCACACAAGAAATGATGTGGACATAGGGAGAAATGAAGAATTATGATCATATTTTCAACCTACCACAAGAATTAATGAATTTTTAAAAATATGTTTTAATTTAGACGTTCTCTTTCTATTTGACATGAGGCCATTTTTAAGTTGAACAAACATAACTTCCTTCCTAATTACTAAAGAATGATAATTATCCAAAAGGACAGGTCAATAAATATGTTTGTAAATTCAATGAAATAAAATGCAATTTAATTTATTTTAGCTCCATGCTTTTAGTCAATAATCTTCAGTGGAAATGAAAGCTCTGGGCTGAGAGTCAGAGGACCTGGACCTGGCCCCCTGATGATACACTTACCAGTTCTGTGGTCTGAGAAAAACGACTTTTCCTCGATTGTACCTTGTGTGCCCCTCTGAGCAAGGAGAATGTGGAACTGAGTAACCCCCAAGGTTTCATCTAACTCTTTTTTTAAATTTTAGGGTTACTTCTAATATCACCCAAGTTGGGTACTCAAGGTGCACCCTCTCTCTGTGTAGGCTGAATATACCTTCCTCTTATAGTTGAACTTTGGTTGCTGTTGGCAGATCAATCGGAGGAATTTATCCAGGCCAGTCAGGGGCAAGGATTGGCTGTGACAACTGACCACCAACCTCCATCCTCCCTGAAGGATCAGCTGTGCAGGGGTGGGGTGGTGGGGCTCTGATGCGATCTGTAGCTGTCCTCTGGGTGTGCTGACCCTGGGGTTTTCCAAGTGGTGCAGGCCAAGGTCAGATCCCGCAGGTGTTTTGCCTGGGGCACCCTGCCTAAATTATAAAGCAATCTGAGATGGCTGCTGCTTGTGTTGACCTTGGAGATTCCCAGGTGAAGCCAAGCTGTGACTCTAATCTGGTTCCCTCTAGGCCTCATTGAAGCCAGCTGTTGCTTGTTTGAGAGGATTTGGGAGCTAAAACCAGCCATTCTTACGGAAAAGCAGCTTGGATGGGCCCATAAACTAGATGGGCCCATAAACTGGGTGGATGGAGCCTCTGTGGATTTCCAAGGTGGAGAACACAGTGCTAGCCAGCTTGATAGAGTCTCAGATATGGCACTAGCCTACTGGTTCTGTGGGGAGAGGGCTCAGCAGAGGGACAATGACCTCTGCTCACCCTGATGCCAGACTCTTCAGTGCATACCCACTTGGACACTCCTTGTATACCACTGGTTCCCTTTGAGCTGCCACTTGGGTACTGGAGCTCAGAGGGAGTGAGTCTGAGTGGGCAAGTCCATGTGTGGGTTCCCCGAGAGGAATTGCCTAGGGCTCCAGCAGCGTCCTCCACTGACTCAATCCCCACTGGTTTTCACAGCCAGAAGTTGTGGGGACTTATCTTCCAGGCACTGGAATCTTGGGCTGGGGGGCCTGGTGTGGGTCTGGGATGCCTGGTTTCTGAGATATCCCTCTTGAATTTTTATCCACGTGGACTAGCTCATTCTTTGTTCACACCTCTCCTGACAGTCTGGATGGATGTGGGCTCTTCAATTCCGTAGTTGTCAGACTTTCATTCAACTAGAGTTTGTAGTTGTCAGATTTCCATTCAACTTGATTTCTGACATTCCTGAGTGATGGTTGTTCTACATTTACTTGTAATTTTGATGCGGTTGTGCAAAGAGGTGTACCATATCTGCCCATGTTGCCATCTTGCCTGGAAGCCTGTCCTCACTACTTTCCTTCCAATTTTAATGAGATTCTCTAAACCCTCTCACAAGCTCTCTGCCTATTGCCTTTTTCTTAATTGGTATTCCTGTCTCCAGCTCATCCACACTCTAATTGATATTATGGCTGATCAATGTTTTCCAAGGGCTTCACTGATTTAATGCTTATCCTGCTCAGTCACTTTAAATGATGTCCAAGTATTAAATATACATCCATTTATCTGATTTTTAAATAATTGCTCCAAATAGCCTCGTGTATGCCACACACTTATATAATGTTGTATTTGTTCAGACCAGTCAGTAGCTTTGCCACCTTCATTCTTTGGTGCCTATTAATTCTTCTGCTTGTAATAACTTCTTCCAACTTTTTGTTTCCTGAAATGCTGTCCAATCTTCAAAAGAAAAAAAAAGAATTACATTTTTGTGGTATTTTTCTGATCCTGAATTACCCTTACTTTCCTCAAAGTGTGACCTTTCTTTTAAGTGTTCATATCACTTGTACCTTTTGAAGACTCATGAGTAGAGATAGATACACACATGCCTTAAACCTTTGTAAATCCTAACCTGTGAGAGTTTAGGATTTATTCTAATCACATCAGTTACTATGGTTTAGGAAATCAATTAATCTTAACATAGATTAATTGATTAACATAGATTAATCAATTAATCTTATCCATATTTGGATATGGAATTATGAAATTGAAAAAATGTGTGCAAAAACTAGCATTAAAATCTTTGATAGAGTTATGGCAATTACTGAAAGTGGAAAGGTAATAATATAGAGATGAAGGTGTGGCCTCTGTGATAAGTAGCTCTATAATTGAGTAACCACCTTAGCAATCACCTATTGAAGGGAATGTGTAAAATTCCCAGGTCTGCATTTCATAAAAAAATACTATGTTTTTATATTTATGAATGTAGTTCAACTAGACTGTTGAATTGAACAAAAAATAACTGTTCAGGAAAATTTTAAGGAATACTTATATTAACAATGTCTTAATATACTACTTATAGTTATTTTTACATATGATACCATGGATTTTACTCCTCTTGACAATAATAGAAAAGAAAATATAGCCTTTGTTATTAACTGCATTTCCTTATTTCAGTGACTCAACTATCATCCCTTTACTCTCTTTACAACAATATTAAAATAAAGAAATGGAAAGTTTTAGAAATTTCAAGAAGTCAAACACTGAAAAATTAAGGTATTGTAGAAGTAGAAATGCCAATTTAATGCCCCAATTTTATTTTGTGATTAATTATGATGAAAATGGAGAGAGGTATAGAAACCTTCCCTGTCTCTCTCCCTATCCCCACAACCCATTGTGGGGAAAGAAAATATGTCCCAGCATGAAACGGCCCAGCTTTTTCAAAACTGTGTTCTAAAAAATTATTTGAAATGTTAAGAAAGAGGTTCTGAGACAAATTTAATGAATACTCTAGTGGTTTCTCAGACAGCTACAATGGGAATTGTTATATATAATGCTTCAAATTTTTGTTATAAATATTATATGTTTAAATGTATTTAGCCTGATATTTTCCAAATTAATAATAATCATTTTATATATAGTGTTTATTACCATTTTTCTTAAAATGTTTTGGAAAATGGAATAGAAGACTCTGATCATCAGTGATTCAGGCATCAAATATTTATTGAGTATTTTCTGCAACCCAGGCACTTAGGTGCTGAGTTTATAGAAATGAAGGGCATATAGAAATATAGTTCTCACAGTAAAAAGGGGAAAAAAGATATTATAACACTTCATCATGTGCTCTTCTTAGTTAGAGGCAAGTAAAGAGGGCCAATTGTACTTATCTTCCTCTTTCTGGCTTAGTTAATTTAGCTTAATGCCCATAGACTCAACCACGTTGCAGATGAAATGGTTTCCTTCTTTCTTGTGGCTGAATAAAATTGTGTGTGTGTGTGTGTGTGTGTGTATGTATCACATTTTCTTTGTTCATTGACATATTGACAGACACTTAAGTTTCTATATCTTAGCTATTGTAAATAATAGTGCAGTAAACATGGTATGCATATATCTTTTAAAGCTATTGATTTGAATTGCATCAGATATATATCCAGGGTTGGGTTGTTAGATCCTGTAATAGTTCTATGTTTAATATTATGAGGAACTACCATGATGCCTTTCTACAGTGGTTGTACCATTTTACATTCACACCAACAGTGTATAAGGGTTCCCTTTTCTCTATATTCTCACCAACATTTCTTATCTCTTTTTGATGCTAGCCATCTGAACAGGTGAAGTGATATTCTATCGTGGTGTTGATTTGCATTTTCTTGATGATTAGTGATGGTGAACAACTTCTGACATACCTGTTGGCCATGTGTATGCCTTTTATGAAAAAATATTTATCCAGGTTTTTGTCCATTTTAGGTTGAATTATTTATTTTCCTAGTGAGTTTTATGTTAAGTTCTTTGTGTACTTTAGATATTAATCCCTTATCTGATACATGGCTTGAAAATATTGTCTCCCATTCTCTAGTCTGCCTTTTCAATTGATTGATTTTCTTTGTTAGGCAGAAGCTCTTTGGTTTAATGTAGTTCTACTTGTTTTAGTTTTTGTGTCCTATACTTTTGTTGTCTTATTTACAAAATCATTGTCAAGACCAAAGTCAACGATATTTTCCTTTAACTTTTCTCATAGGACTTTTATAATTTCAGGACTAACATTTAAGTCTTTCATTCATTTTGAGTTAATCGATATCAGATAGGGGTCCAGTTTCATAATTTTGGATGTAGAAATCCAGTTTTCCTTATACTATTTTCTTACGAGACTGTCTTTCCCCATTGTGTGTTCTTGGCATCATTGTCAAAAAATAGTTAACCATATGTGCATGAACTTATACCTGGACTCTCTATTCTATTACACTGACCTATGTGCTTGGTTTAATGCCAATATCACATTGTTTTTATAATATCTTATCAAAAATATTAGCTTTGTAATATCTTTTGAAATTAGGAGAAGCTTTTGTAATATCTTGACATCAAGGATATGTGTTGCTTTAAGCTCTGTTCTTCTTTCACAGATTTATTTTGTTATCCAGGGTGTTTTGTAGCGACAAATGAAATTTAGAATAACTTTTTCTTTTCTGCAAAGAAAGCCATTCAAATTTTGATTAGAAAGTATGCTAATCTATAGTTCTCTTTGGGTAGTATGGGCATTTTCACAACATTGATTCTTCCAGTGAAAAAAAATGTGGTTTATCTGTTCACTTACTGTTGTCCCCTTTAATCTCTTTTATCAGTGTCTTACACTTATCAGTGTACAGGTATTTTACCTCCTTGTTTCAGTATTTTAATGATGAAATGCTATTATATGTGGGATTGCTTTCTTAATTTTTCCATTAGACAGTTTGTTGTTAATGTATACAAATGCAACTGATTCCATATGTAGATATTGTATCATACAACTTTATTAAATTCATTTATCAGCTCTAATTTTTTTGTGAAGTCTTTAGAATTTCTGCAGCATAGAATAAAAGTAGGTGTACAGTTGAGAGTACACAAAACACAGAGTTTATTGTATTATTTATTATTGCATTATTTTTTCATACACACTATAAAATTACTTTTGCCCCACACAGTATATAAAGTTTATATCATCTGCAGACAAACATAGCTTTCTTCCTTTCAAATATAGATCCATTTATTTATTTATTTATTTATTGCCTAATTGCAATGGCAGGACTTGAGTACTATGTTAAATGAAAATGGAAAGAGTATCCTTATATTGTTCCTGATCTTAGTGGAATGTTGTTTAACATTCAACCATTGAGTATGATGTTAGTTATGAACTTGCCCTAGGTGGTCTTTATCATGCTGAGGAATGGTCCTTCTATACCCAATTTGGTGAGCATCTTCATCATGAAAGAATTTTGTGCTTTGTCAAATGCTTTGTCTCCATCTACTGACATGGTCATGTAATTTTTACCTTTTATTCTATTAATACGATGTATTACATATATTCATTTGCATAGGTTGCACCATGCTTTAGATAAACACAACTTCATAATGATAAACGATCCTTTTATTGTGCTGGTAAGTTAAGCTAATATTTTGTTGAGGATCTTTGCATTTATATTTACCAGATATATGGATCTGTAATTTTCTGTCCATACAATGCTCTTATCTGGCTTTGGTGTCATGGCAACAATGGGCTCCTAAAATATCTTTTGAAAAGTTTTTCCCATCATTTTTTGAGTTTTAAAGGATTGGCATTACTTATTTTCTAAATATTTGGTAAAATTCACCAGTAAAACCATCTGGTCTTGGGCTTTTCTGTTTGAGGAAGTTATTAATTACTGATTCTATCTTCTTATTCATTATTGGTCTATTTACAATTTCTATTACTTCATAATTGAGTTTGTATTGTATATTTTTAGGAATTCATCCATTTTTGTAGGTATTCTAGTTTATTAACCTATCACTATATATAATAGTCTTATTATCCTTTTTATTTCTGTAATAACAGTTGTAAGTCTCCTCTCTCACTTCTGATTTTGGATCTTTCTCTTCTCGAAAAAGCAACTCTTAATTTCACTGACCTATGGTTTTATTGGACTCTTACTTATTTATCATCTGATAGTTATTTTTTCTACTCTATTAACATTGGACTTAGTTTGTTCTTATTTTCTAGTTCCTTAATGTGTAAAGTAGAACTCTTTAATTTCAATCTTTCATTTTTAATGTAGGTAGTTAATGCTGTTTTTCTTAGATATGATTTTACAGTATTCCATAGATTTTGATATTTCATGCTCCCATTTTTGTTTCAAGATATTTCTTAAATTTTCTTCTCCACCCCCTGCCACTGGTTTTTCTGGAACATCTTATTTAATCTCCACATATTTGTAAAATTTTCAGCTTTCTTCTTTTTATTGATTTCTAGTTTTGTGACTGTAAGAGAGAGTTGGTATGATTTAATTCTTCTTAAATATACTAAGATTTATTTTGAGATCTATTATGTAATCAATCCTGGAGAATGTTCTCTGTTCACTTGAAAAGAAAATGTAGTTTGCCACTCTTGAATGGAATATTCTTTTTATGCCTATTAAGTATATTTGTCCTAAATGTCATTCAAGTCCATATTTCCCTGCTGATTTTCTTTTTTTTTTAATCAATTACTTTGAATTTCAGTTGACATACATTATTATTTTAGTTTCAGATGTACATCCTAGTGATTGATTAGACATTACATAACTTACTAAGTGATCATCCTGATGAATCTTGTACCTATATGACACCACACATAGTTGTTATATTATTGAGTATATTCTCTGTGTTCTACTTTACATCCCCATGATTATTCTGTGACAACCAATTTGCACTCCTTAGTTTCTTCACCTTTTTCATTCATCCTTCTAACCCCTCTTCCAACTGGCAACTGTGAAAATGTCCCCTATATCTGATTCTGTTGCTATTCTGCTTGTTCATTTATTTTGCTTTTCAGATTCAGTTGTTGATAGATATGAACTTATTACCATTTTATAGTTAATATTTTTATCTTTCTTTAAGAACAATAAAAAATAAAGACCATTTTTCATTTCATATATAGTAATACTGGTTTGGTGGTGATGAACTCCTTTAGTCTTTTTCTTGTCTGGGAATTTATATGTCCTTTAATTCTAAATGATAGCTTTGTTAGGTATGTTCTTGCTTTTCATCACTTTGAGTATTTCTTGCCAATCTCTTCTGGCCTGCAAAGTTTCTGTTGAGAAATCTGTTGACATTCTTATGGGAGCTCCCTTGTAGGAAGCTGCTTTTCTCTTGCTGCTTTTAAGATTCTCTTTTTGTCTTTAACCTTTTTCAGTTTAATTATGATTTGTCTTGGGATGAGCCTCTTTGGGTTTATCTTACTTGAGACATTTTGAGTTTGTTGGACTTCTGTATCTATACCCTTTACCAAGGTAGAGAAGTCCCTTGTCATTTTATTTTCAAATAGGTTTTTAATTTCTTGCTCTTCTTCTCCCAGCATCCCCATGATGCAAATATTGGTGTGCTTGAAGTTGTCCCAGAGGATCCTTATACTATCCACATTTTTAAAATTATTTTTCTCCTTTTCCTGTCCTGATAGAATGTTTTTTTACTTCCTTATATTCCTTGATTTGATACTTGTCTTCATCTACTCCATTGTTGAAAGTTGGTTTTCTTCTTTTACTGAAATAAACACATATCAGAGAAAGAACGTTAAAAAAAGTATAACTATCTTAATAACTATCTTTCAAAATTCTAACAGTGGTTTTCCCTATATCTTATAATTACATGGCTTTGTTGTTGCTTCTCTGTTTTAAATCTTACTCATTTCGACTTTCTGTTTTCTTGTATATTTTTTTCAAGCAATGTAGATTACTTTTACAATTAGGCAAAATAGTAAAACTCTCTTTATTTTGAGAAACAAAACAAGAATCCTTATAAAATAGCTAAAAGCTATTACATCTGATTCAAATACTGACACATTTGAGAATAAGTAAGCCATTTGATCACAGTACTGATTTCTGAGAAGCAAAAATGACAGCAAAATAAAAAAAGTAAAATTAAGACCTGATCATACTGTAAACATGTATTACATTCTTGTGGTAAATACACAATTCATGTAAACAATGTACTGAAAGGGGCAAAAAATGGAGGAGATCCTTATGTTTATTATCAAAATAAATTTGCCTGTAGGGACAACTATGTAGATATCTATGTGTGTGTGTGTGTGTACACACACACAGAATTGTTTTGTGATTTAGGTGCCAAAACCTAAACACAGTTTAATTTATAATGACACAAGAAAGGGGTAAAATCTATGAAATATAATACCAAAAATGTTAGATTTATAGAAGAAGGGAGAGATAATTGCTCTGTAGATAACAAAATTATAAATGTTGTTTTGTCCAATTGCATTGCAGGTTTCAGAGTATTTTCTTTTTGCTTTTCTGTGTCTCATAGAAGAAAACCTAACAGTTTGACATTAGAGACTCATCAACTTAAAACCATATTTTGTTATTATACCATATGTACACTTTTGGGAAATGTACTACATCACAAAAATCGCCTTTCCCCAAGGTGATATTATCATCACAAGACCTGCCTTACAAGGTTGAAGTGGAAATTAGAATATATATACTAAAATTCATAGGATTATTTTTGTTATAATAAGTTCTCTATTGACTTTTTCTTTAGATACTCTCATGTTCGTGCTAATAAAATTATAAATTTTTAAAGATAATGCTGGTGTATTCAGAAAACATCTTTAAAAACTTTCAACAATAATCATAGAAATTGAGAGGAGAGTAATTCAATATTTGTAATTTTTTACAACCACCTAAGAAATACTTGAGAAATCCTCACATATTAGGTAAATACATATTTTAAAAGCACAATTCAATTCAAACTGTGATAAGATACCTTCTTCTGCTTTTCAATTGAAGACAAATACTGTAAAAAAAGGAAAAAATATATTATGTGCAGAGACACCAACAGTCAATAGAAAAAAATCCCACATATTTGCATTGTAATATGTTATCTATCTAATCTATTTCTAACATGAACTTTAATGCTAATACTCTTTTTTTGATTGTCACTATAAACATACAATAGTTTTTTAATTTAATTCTTGTTCAAGTACAGTTTTCTGTCTTATATTCCCAGCCCTCCTCCCAGCCCCCAGTGCTCCCCACCTCCCTCCCATATCTGCCTCTCACCTTAGTTATTGTTCATGTGTAATTTACACTTGTTCAAGTGAGTCCTTCCCCCCTTTTTCCCTGAAATTCTCTCCCCTCTCCCCTCTGGTCATTGTCAGCCTGTTCTCTATTTCAGTGTCTTTGGTCATATTTTGCTTGCTTCTTTGTTTTGTTGTTTAGATTCCTGTTAGTGGTGATATTATATGGTATTTGTCTTTCACTGCCTGGCTTATTTCACTCAGCATAATGCTTTCCAGTTCCATCCATGATGTTGCAAAGGGTAGGAGCTCCTCCTTCCTTTCTGCAGCATAGAATTCCATTGTGTAAATGTACCATAGTTTTTTGATCTAGTCATTGACTGATGGGCATTTAGGTTGCTTCCAACTCTTGGCTATTGTAAATTGTGCTATGAACATTGGGGTGCGTGGATTCTTTTGGATTGGTGCTTCAGGGTTCTTAGGATATAGTCCTAACAGTGGAATTGCTGGGTCAAAAGGCACATCCATTTTTAGTTTTCTTAGAGAATTCCATACTGCTTTCCATGAACTAGAGTCCCCTTTTCCCTACAACCTCTCCAACACTTGTTTCTTTGTTCATGGTAGCCATTCTGACTGGTGTAAAGTGGTATCTCATTGTGGTTTTAATTTGCATCTCTCTGATAGCTAGCGATATTGAGTATCTCTTCATGTGTCTCTGAATCCTCTGTATGTCCTCCTTGGAGAAGTGTCTGTTCAAGTCCTTTGCCCATTTTTTTTAATTGGGTTGCTTGACTTCTTTGAGTGGAATCATGTGAGTTCTTTGTATATTTTGGAGATTAAAACTTTGTCTGAGGTATCATTGGCAACTATGTTTTCCCAAGCTGTTGCTTCTCTTTTTATCTTGATACTGTTTTCCTTAGCCATGCAGAAGTTTTTAATTTTGATGAGATCCCATTCGTTTATTCTTTCCTTTATATTCCTTGCTCTAGGGGATGTATCAATAAAAATATTGTTGCATGGAATATCTGAGATTTTCCTGCCAATGTTCTCCTCTAGGACTTTAATTGTTTCCCAGCTTATATTTAAGTCTTTTATCCACCTTGAATTTACTTTGGTGTATGGTGTAAGTTGGTGCTCGAGTTCCATTTTTTTGCATGTAGCTCTCCAGTTCTCCCAAAACCATTTGTTGAAGAGGCTATCTTTACTCCATTTTATGTTATTGCCCTCTTTGTCAAATATTAATTGACTGTAGAGATTTGGGTTTATTTCTGGGCTCTCTGTTCTATTCCATTAGTCTAAGTGCCTGTTTTTATGCCAGTACCAAGCTCTTTTGATTATAGTGGCCTTGGAATACAGTTTGATATCAGGTATTGTGATCCCTCCTACTTTGTTCTTCTTTCTCAAAATTACAGCTGCTATTCGTGGTCTTTTGTGGTTCCATATAAATTTTTGAAGTGTTTGTTCTATGTCTGTGAAATATGCCATTGGTACTTTAATAGGTATTGCATTGAATCTGTAAAGTGCTTTGGGTAGTATGGACATTTTGATGATGTTAATTCTTCCAATCCATGAACACGGTATATGTTTCCATTTATTTGTATCTTCTTTGATTTCTGTCTTCAGTGTTGTGTAGTTTTCTGAATACAGGTCTTTTACCTCCTTGGTTAGGTTTATTCCTAGATATTTTATTTTTGTTTTTGCTATATCGAATGGGAATTTTTTTCCTGATTTCTGCTTCTACTGCTTCATTGTTGGTATACAGAAATGCCTTTGATTTCTGGATATTGACTTTGTATCCCACTGTTTTGCCAAATTCATTTATTAGTTCCAGCAGTTTTTTGGTAGAGGCTATAGGATTTTCCATGTACACTATCATGTCATCTGCAAACAATGCCAGTTGTGTTTCCTCCTTTCCAATTTGGACGCCTTTTATTTCCTTTTCTTGCCTCATCGCTGTGGCTAGGACTTCCAATACTATATTGAATAGAAGTGGTGAAAGTGGACAACCTTGTCTTGTTCCTGATCTTAGTAGAAAAGCTTTTAGTTTTTGCCCATTGAGTATGATGTTGGCCGTAGGTCTTTCATATATGGCCTTTATTATGTTGAGGAATGCCCCCTCTATTCCCATTTTTCTGAGTGTCTTTATCATAAATGGGTGTTGTACCTTATCAAAAGCTTTTTCCATGTCTATTGATGTGATCATGTGGTTTTTGTCTTTGCTTTTGTTTATGTGATGTATTACATTTACTGATTTGCAGATGCATATTGAACCATACTTACATCCCTGGGATGAATCCCACTTGGTCATGGCGTATGATCTTTTTGATGTATTGTTGGATGCAATTTGCCAATAGTTTATTGAGGATTTTAGCATCTATGTTCATCAGTGATATTGGCCTGTAGTTTTCTTTCTTCATTGTGTCTCTGTCTGGCTTTGGAATTAGGATGATGCTGGCTTCATAAAAAGAGTTGGGGAGTTTTCCCTCCTTTTGGATTTTTTTGAATAGTCTGTGAAGAATAAGGATTAGCTCTACCTTAAAAGCTTTGTAGAATTCTCCTGTGAAACCATGTGGTCCAGTGCTTTTGTGTGGTGGGAGTTTTTTGATTACTGCTTCAATTTCATCTGCTGTTATTTGCCTGGTCAGGTTTTCTGCTTCTTTTTCATTGAGTTTTGGAAGATTATATTTTTCTAGAAATCTGTCCATTTCACCTAGGTTTTCAAATTTCTTGGCATACAGTTCTGCATAGTAATTCCTTACAATCCCTCCTATTTCTGTGGTATCAGTTGTAATCTCTCCTCTTTCATTTCTGATTGTGTTTATTTGGGTCCTCTCTCTTTTTTTCTTGATGAGCCTACTTAAAGGTTTATCTATTTTGTTTATCTTTTCAAAAAACCAACTCCTGGATTCATTGATCCTTAGAATTGTGCTTTTAGTCTCTATGTCATTTAATTCTGCTCTGATTTTGGTTATTTCCTTCTTTCTGCTTGCTCTGGGCTGTTTTTTTGTTGTTCCTGGAGTTCTTGCAGGTGTCAGGTTAGGTTGTTTGTTTGAAATGTTTCTGTCTTCTTTAGGTAAGCCTGTATTGCTATGAACTTCCCTCTCAGGACTGCCTTCACTGTGTCCCATAAGTTTTGGGTTGTTGTGAGTTCATTTTCATTTGTTTCCAGAAACTTTTTGATTTCTTCCCTAATTTCAATCTTGACTCATTTATTGTTTAATAGCATGTCATTCAGTCTCCATGATTTTGGGTGTTTGGGGTATTTTCCTGTGGGGCTAGTTTCTAATTTCAGTCCCTTGTGGTCAGAGAAAATGCTTGGTATGATTTCTATTTTCCTGAATTTGTTGAGACTCGTTTCGTGTCCTATAATGTGGTTTGTCTTTGAAAATGTTCCATGTGCACTTGAAAAGAATGTGTATTTAGCTTCTTTGGGATGAAGGGCTCTATATATATCAGTTAGGTCCATTTTATCTAGGGTGTCATTTAATGCTGCAATATCTTTGTTGATATTTTGTTTGGAAGATCTGTCCATTTTTGACAGTGCGGTGTTAAAATCCCCTACTATAATTGTGTTGCTGTCAATATCTTTCTTGAGGTCCTGTAGGATTTTCTTTATACATTTGGGTGCTCCTATGTTGGGTGCATATAAATTTATGATGTTAATGTCTTCTTGGTGTATTCTTCCCTTGAGTATTATGAAGTGACCTTCTGGGTCTGTCTTTATGACCCTTTTTTTGAAGTCTATTTTGTCTGATATGAGACTTGCTACCCCAGCTTTTTTTTCTTGTCCATTTGTTTGGAAAATTTGTTTCCATCCTTTCACGTTTAGTCTGTGATGGTCTTTTGACCTGAGGTGGGTCTTTTGTAGGCAGTATATGTGTGGGTCATGCTTTCTTATCCATTCAGCTATTCTATGTCTTTTAATTGGTGCATTTAATCCGTTTACGTTTAAGGTTATTATTGAAAGGTACTTATTCATTGCCATTTATGTACCTGTGTTCCTCTCCGTTTCTCTCTTTTCCTTCGTTTCCTTAAAGCAGCCCTTTTTAATAGTTTTTTAAGAGCAAATGATAATGAGCTTTTCTCATCTCAGATATATCTTCCATTACTACTTGAAGAGTTGAATCCAAATAATATCAAACAAAATTCAAGCCACATTTTATGTGAAACATAACTTTATGCAGTTGAGCTTAGTTATTTCAGTGGGTGCTCAAGCTAGACTATCTGCTTCGCACTTTGGCTCCAACATGTATTAGTTGTGTTACCTTGCTTAAATCTCTAAGTGTCTGTTCTTTAATTCATTTACATATCAATCATTTCCGTTAGTCTAATGTGTTATTTAAGACCACAGTTTCCTTACCGACATTCTGTTTGGATGATCTATCCACAGCTGTCAGTGGGGCCTTTTGGTCCTCCATTATGATTCTATTTCTGTCAGTTTATCCCTGTAGGTCTGCTGGTAATTGCTTCATATATTTTGGTGCTACCCGGTAGAGCGCATATATGTTAATGAGAGTTATAACTTCTTGATGAGTTATCCGTTTTATCATTATAAGATGTCTACTTTGTCTCTCTTTAGCTTTTTTATCTCAAACTCAGTTTTGTCTTATGTAAGTATAGCTGTACCTGCTTTTCTCTGGGTGCCATTTATCGGAGAATCATCTTTCAGCCTTTCACATAGAGCACTGTTTGTCTTTGTACCTGAGTCGAATCTCTAGAATGCAACATATAGTTGGGTCATGTTTTTTAATTCATCCCACTCCTCTGCCTTTTGATTGGTGAGTTTATTCCATTTACATTTAGGTGATTAATGGTGTATAAAGTAATACTACAACTATTTTATATTTTGTTTTCTGGTTATTCTATATTTTAATTATTTTTTTCCTTGTGTTTATGTCTTTCATTTTACTGTGGTGGTTTTCTATGATTTTCTACCCTGTTTTTATTTTTTAAATTATGTCTCAGTTTAGATTTTTGGTTTTTGTTTACCATTAAGTTTATATTTAAAATAACTCATAGAATAGTCTTTTTTCTTGATTGTGTCTTATTTTCCTTGACTTGTGCAAGTTCAGTCCTTCCCCACCCCCTTTTTTGTTACAATTTATGCTGTTTTTATGCTGTTCATTTGTTTCTAAATTACAGAAGCTATAGTATTCTTAAATGTCCTCTCCCCTTTAACCTTTGTTATAATTAAGTGTGTAATAACCTATTCTGAAATACAGTTGCAATTTCCTGCTTCCATTTGTGTGTCATCAAGGAGTTTTTACCCATTTATCTTTTTCTTTCAGGTAAAGAG
>NW_028079044.1:34744121-34749201 GCF_014824575.4 Sturnira hondurensis | reverse complement strand
GAAAGCAGTATGGAATTTTCTAAGAAAACTAAAAATGGATGTGCCTTTTGACCCAGCAATTCCACTGTTAGGACTATATCCTAAGAACCCTGAAACACCAATCCAAAAGAATCCACGCACCCCAATGTTCATAGCAGCACAATTTACAATAGCCAAGAGTTGGAAGCAACCTAAATGCCCATCAGTCAATGACTGGATCAAAAAACTATGGAACATTTACACAATGGAATTCTATGCTGCAGAAAGGAAGGAGGAGCTCCTACCCTTTGCAACATCATGGATGGAACTGGAAAGCATTATGCTGAGCGAAATAAGCCAGGCAGTGAAAGACAAATACCATATGATATCACCTTTAACAGGAATCTAAACAACAAAACAAGCAAGCAAGCAAAATGTAACCAAAGACACTGAAATACAGAACGTGCTGACAGGGTCCAGAGGGGAGAGGGGAGAGAATCACAGGGGAAAAGGGGAAGGACTCACATGAACAAGTATAAAGGCCACATGGACAATAACTAAGGTGGGGGGCATGGATGGGAGGGAGGTGGGAAGCACTGGGGGGGAGCAGGGCTGGGAATACAAGAAAGAAAACTGTACTTGAACAAGAGTTAAATTAAAAAATAAAATAAAATTAAAAATTAAAAAAAAAGAAAATCAACAGGAGTAGAGGCCTCAAATGACACACCATATCAAATATATTTCATTGATATCTTCAGAACAATTCAACCCAAAGCAGCAGAATGTACATACTTTTCAAGTACACATGGAATGTTTCAAGAACAGACCACAGGTTGGGACACAAAACAAGTTTCAATAATTTAAGACGATTAGAATCATATCAAACATCTTCTCTGACACAATGCTATGAAACTAGAAATCACAAGATACTGAAAACACACAAAGACATGGAAGCTAAATAGCATGTTATTAGATAATGAATGTGTCAACAGCAAGATCAAGGAAGAAATGAAGACACCTTGAAATAAATGAAAATGAGAACACAATAATCCAAAATCTGTGGGACATAGGGAGGGCCATCCTATCAGAGAAATTCACAGCATCACAGGCCTACCTCAAAAAAGAAAAATCTCAAACAGTTTAACGTTATATTTAAAGCAACTTGAAAAAGAACAACAAACAAATCCGGAGTAGGAAAGAGGAAATAATAAAGATCAGAGCAGAAATAACCAAAATAGCATCTAAAAATGATTAAAAAGATCAATGAATCCAAGAGTTGGTTCTTTCAAAAGATAAACAAGATTGATAAACCTTTAACAAAACTCAAGGAAAAAAAAGAGGACCCAAATAAATAAAATCAGGAATGAAAAAGGGGAAATAACAATTGACATGAAAGAAATACAAAGTATTGTAAAAAAATATTATGAACAACTATATGCCAACAAAATGGGTATGTTCATAGAAACATACAAACTTCCAGATATTTTCCAGATTTTAATTGTATATTAAAACTGTCAAAAGGTAATGATAAAGAAAGAATTCTCAAGGTATCCAGGAAAAAATAAGGAAACTGTAACTTATAAAGAAAACCCCATTAGATTATCACCAGTTTTTTTCAGTGTAAACCTTACAAGGTAGGAGGGAGGAGAATCAAATATTCAAGATATTTAAAGGAGAAGTCACTGACCAAAAATAATATGCCCAGCAAAGTTATACACTAGATGTAAAGGAGAAATAAATGCTTTTCCTGACAAATAGAACCTGAGGGAATGTACTGCCACGAGGCCTACATTATAGAAACACTGAAAGGAACTCTTTACCTGAAAGAAAAAGATAAACGGGTAAAAACTGCTTGATGACACACAAATGGAAGCAGGAAATTGCAACTGTATTTCAGAATAGGTTATTACACACTTAATTATAACAAAGGTTAAAGGGGAGAGGACATTTAAGAAGACTATAGCTTCTGTAATTTAGAAACAAATGAACAGCATAAAAACAGCATAAATTGTAACAAAAAAGGGGGTGGGGAAGGACTGAACTTGCACAAGTCAAGGAAAATAAGACACAATCAAGAAAAAAGACTATTCTATGAGTTATTTTAAATATAAACTTAATGGTAAACAAAAACCAAAAATCTAAACTGAGACATAATTTAAAAAATAAAAACAGGGTAGAAAATCATAGAAAACCACCACAGTAAAATGAAAGACATAAACACAAGGAAAAAAATAATTAAAATATAGAATAACCAGAAAACAAAATATAAAATAGTTGTAGTATTACTTTATACACCATTAATCACCTAAATGTAAATGGAATAAACTCACCAATCAAAAGGCAGAGGAGTGGGATGAATTAAAAAACATGACCCAACTATATGTTGCATTCTAGAGATTCGACTCAGGTACAAAGACAAACAGTGCTCTATGTGAAAGGCTGAAAGATGATTCTCCGATAAATGGCACCCAGAGAAAAGCAGGTACAGCTATACTTACATAAGACAAAATTGAGTTTGAGATAAAAAAGCTAAAGAGAGACAAAGTAGACATCTTATAATGATAAAACGGATAACTCATCAAGAAGTTATAACTCTCATTAACATATATGCGCTCTACCGGGTAGCACCAAAATATATGAAGCAATTACCAGCAGACCTACAGGGATAAACTGACAGAAATAGAATCATAATGGAGGACCAAAAGGCCCCACTGACAGCTGTGGATAGATCATCCAAACAGAATGTCGGTAAGGAAACTGTGGTCTTAAATAACACATTAGACTAACGGAAATGATTGATATGTAAATGAATTAAAGAACAGACACTTAGAGATTTAAGCAAGGTAACACAACTAATACATGTTGGAGCCAAAGTGCGAAGCAGATAGTCTAGCTTGAGCACCCACTGAAATAACTAAGCTCAACTGCATAAAGTTATGTTTCACATAAAATGTGGCTTGAATTTTGTTTGATATTATTTGGATTCAACTCTTCAAGTAGTAATGGAAGATATATCTGAGATGAGAAAAGCTCATTATCATTTGCTCTTAAAAAACTATTAAAAAGGGCTGCTTTAAGGAAACGAAGGAAAAGAGAGAAACGGAGAGGAACACAGGTACATAAATGGCAATGAATAAGTACCTTTCAATAATAACCTTAAACGTAAACGGATTAAATGCACCAATTAAAAGACATAGAATAGCTGAATGGATAAGAAAGCATGACCCACACATATACTGCCTACAAAAGACCCACCTCAGGTCAAAAGACCATCACAGACTAAACGTGAAAGGATGGAAACAAATTTTCCAAACAAATGGACAAGAAAAAAAAGCTGGGGTAGCAAGTCTCATATCAGACAAAATAGACTTCAAAAAAAGGGTCATAAAGACAGACCCAGAAGGTCACTTCATAATACTCAAGGGAAGAATACACCAAGAAGACATTAACATCATAAATTTATATGCACCCAACATAGGAGCACCCAAATGTATAAAGAAAATCCTACAGGACCTCAAGAAAGATATTGACAGCAACACAATTATAGTAGGGGATTTTAACACCGCACTGTCAAAAATGGACAGATCTTCCAAACAAAATATCAACAAAGATATTGCAGCATTAAATGACACCCTAGATAAAATGGACCTAACTGATATATATAGAGCCCTTCATCCCAAAGAAGCTAAATACACATTCTTTTCAAGTGCACATGGAACATTTTCAAAGACAAACCACATTATAGGACACGAAACGAGTCTCAACAAATTCAGGAAAATAGAAATCATACCAAGCATTTTCTCTGACCACAAGGGACTGAAATTAGAAACTAGCCCCACAGGAAAATACCCCAAACACCCAAAATCATGGAGACTGAATGACATGCTATTAAACAATAAATGAGTCAAGATTGAAATTAGGGAAGAAATCAAAAAGCTTCTGTAAACAAATGAAAATGAACTCGCAACAACCCAAAACTTATGGGACATGGTGAAGGCAGTCCTGAGAGGGAAGTTCATAGCAATACAGGCCTACCTAAAGAAGACAGAAACATTTCAAACAAACAACCTAACCTGACACCTGCAAGAACTCCAGGAACAACAACAAAAACAGCCCAGAGCAAGCAGAAAGAAGGAAATAACCAAAATCAGAGCAGAATTAAATGACATAGAGACTAAAAGCACAATTCTAAGGATCAATGCATCCAGGAGTTGGTTTTTTGAAAAGAAACAAAATAGATAAACCTTTAAGTAGGCTCATCAAGAAAAAAAGAGAGAGGACCCAAATAAACACAATCAGAAATGAAAGAGGAGAGATTATAACTGATACCACAGAAATAGGAGGGATTGTAAGGAATTACTATGCAGAACTGTATGCCAAGAAATTTGAAAACCTAGGTGAAATGGACAGATTTCTAGAAAAATATAATCTTCCAAAACTCAATGAAAAAGAAGCAGAAAACCTGACCAGGCAAATAACAGCAGATGAAATTGAAGCAGTAATCAAAAAACTCCCACCACACAAAAGCCCTGGACCACATGGTTTCACAGGAGAATTCTAAAAAGCTTTTAAGGTAGAGCTAATCCTTATTCTTCACAGACTATTCAAAAAAATCCAAAAGGAGGGAAAACTCCCCAACTCTTTTTATGAAGCCAGCATCATCCTAATTCCAAAGCCAGACAGAGACACAATGAAGAAAGAAAACTACAGGCCAATATCACTGATGAACATAGACGCTAAAATCCTCAATAAACTATTGGCAAATCGCATCCAACAATACATCAAAAAGATCATACACCATGACCAAGTGGGATTCATCCCAGGGATGCAAGGATGGTCCAATATCCATCTGCAAATCAGTAAATGTAATACATCACATAAACAAAAGCAAAGACAAAAACCACATGATCACATCAATAGACACAGAAAAAGCTTTTGATAAGGTACAACACCCATTTATGATAAAGACACTCAGAAAAATGGGAATAGAGGGAGCATTCCTCAATATAATAAAGGCCATATATGAAAGACCTACGGCCAACATCATACTCAATGGGCAAAAACTAAAAGCTTTTCTACTAAGATCAGGAACAAGACAAGGTTGTTCACTTTCACCACTTCT